>NW_004798392.1:71587-77898 GCF_000002075.1 Aplysia californica
ACTCTCTTGTAACACCTCAAATCTTCTGGCGCTCATATGACCTTATGCAGTTGCGAGCGCCATAAAACCTCTACTAAAACTCATTCTTTTTTGTTTTTGTTACTCCCTTGTAACACCTCTAATCTTCGGCACTTACTAACTCTTACTAAAACTGAAAAAAGCTTTTTGTCTCTCAATTGTCTCTCTGTAAATAAACTTTTGTTAATTGTCTCTGTAAACTTTATGTCATTTGTCTCTTTTCTCTGTGAAATTTACGTATATTCTCTCTCTGTAATCTTTATGTCAATTATTTCAGTAATCTTTATGTCAGTTGTTTCACTGGTCTTTATATCATTTGTCTCTCTTCTCTGTGAACTTTACGTTTATTCTCTCTCTGTAACCGTTTATGTCAGTTATTTCTGTAATCTTTATGTTTGTTGTTTCAGTCGTCTTTTTGTCAATTGTCTCTCTTCTCTGTGAACTTTACGTATATATATTCTCTCTCTGTAACTGTTTATGTCAATTATTCCTGTAATCTTTATGTCTGTTGTTTCAGTCGTCTTTTTGTCAATTGCCTCTCTTCTCTGTAACCTTCATGTGAATTGTCCGTCTCTTTTTGTAAACTTTAGGTGAAAATTCCTGTTATTTTAAGTTTTGCGAAAATGTCCTTCATTTTGCCTGATTTTGTAACATGGCACCACACGTGACTTGCCTCCACCCCCAGGGCTGGCTGAAGTGCGACGACTCCGTATGTGGGTCAAGAACAAACAAAGTGCCGCTCATCATGCAGCGGGGTCGGCCGGTGTGTGCCGCCTGCGACAGGGGCTTCCTTCAGCCAGAGGTACGATTGATTGTAATGACCAGGGTTTGTACTGATCTTGGAAAACTGGACAACTTTAGGAATTTTTAATTTTATTTGCCAAGACATGGAAAACTCTTGGAATTTTAAAAATATTTTCCAAGACCTGGAAAACTTTTGGAATTTTGTTTTTATTTCCCAAGACCTGGAAAACTCTTGGAATTTTTGGAAATTGGCAAAATTCTTGAAAAAGTCTTGAAAATACAAATTTTTAACTGGATCTACTTTAAAAATATTTCCTCAAAGTTTAGATGGCCTTGACTTTACGTTCTGAATAAAGAAATACCGCACCAGAACAAATTTTCTTCAGAAATGTCACGTTATTTGCCTTTGAAAAAGAATTCTGGTCTTGATAACTCTTGGAAAAGTCTTGGGGAAAAAATCACCAACACTGTTTTGGTTATTTAGGAGGCCGGTTGCTTTGGAGGTGTCTCAAAGAGATCAGATTAGATGAGACTTTACTGTCCCAGTGGGAAAATTTTTAAAGAGTAGAGGTTGGACTTTGTCGTTGATGTGGACACAAAAAAATAAGCACATTAGTAGTTGGGGGAGGTGGGGGGTTACGGTTTGATATTCTATTCAGATGGTAGTTTAGAGGTATGGGTTGTATTTGGAGGCGGAATGTAGTTGTTTGTTCCATTCTGGGTGTGGTGGGGTTTTTGTTTGGTTTTTGTTGTTGTTGTTGGGTTGTTGTTTTTTTCATTTGGCTTTTAGTGAAGGTGACAATGTCCTCTCTTGTCTCTCTGTGCAGTACACAGACTCGGTTCTCTACACCCAGCTCTGCTTCTACGACTACATGTTTGACGTGCAGAAAGCCAGTCTGTACATGACAGACGCTGAGAAAGGTGAGTTGGCTGACCTCTCGACTCTTAGACAAATGCAAGAATTGAGACCACATACTCAAATTCATGTGCGTACGCACACACACTCATGCATGCATGCATGTTAACACACCCATACGCTCATACAAAAAAAAGTGAGAGTGTGAAAAGAAATGTTATGGTTAAAAAAAAAAAATGAGTATAGCTCTAAAGTTGTTGTGCAATAGTTCTAAACCTTGTTCTTGCCAGTGTTGAGTACATTACTACCTCCCCCGGGCAGTGCCACTCACTGAACTGTCTTAGGCCATTCCCAAAGGGGGGATAATAACTTGTTCTTTTGCATAGTAGAATTGTAAATGGACTGATTCAACAATGTCATGCTCATAACTGTGCCTGAACTGCAACAGGGAACTGCTGCTTTTTCTTTCCTAATCCTTACTATCGTCATATTTCCCTTACTTCTTTGGTATGTTTATCACATTCTTGTGACCTGCTATTTCCGGGATGCCTTGATAGTCGAAGCAGACTTTGTGCTGTTGAAGCTAAAGAGGTGAACAGAGTAAGCCTGATTCCCTGTAACAATTAAAATGTGACATCTTCTTAAGCTCACTCTTTGTAATGAACTGTTTTCACTGTTATTAAAAATGGAGATGCGACAAGAAAGCACTGAGGTCGCATAGTGTTGGGCCAATATTTCGTTCAGTATTTCAAAAATAATCTAAATTGTATCTATTGGGCTGTAAAACATTGATTGGTCTCTTTGTCGGGGGGTTGGGGGTTGCTAATATTTCTTTCAATATTTTCAATCTATTTTTGTATCAATTGGTGAGTGGTTGGCGGGTGCTCTCGTGTGGTTTGCTCCTCCTTTCCTATCAAAAATCTATCGTCTTTACCTCCCCCTCCTTCTTTTTGTGTTTGTTACTCCCTTGTAACACCTCTAATCTTCGGCACTTATATGACCTTATTGTGTTGCAAGTGCCGTAAAAATTTTACGGGAGAAAAAAATGGTATCAATTGGGCTGTAAAACTTATGATCTAATGAAAGTCTAACGGTGGTGTGTCAGGCTGACGGTAAGCTGGGACTGGTGACTGATTTCTTTCCTTCTTCTCTCATCTTTCTTTCTCTCAGCCACAACACGGAAGTTGAACCCCGGTCTTCTGGACGCCTACCGCGACCTCCGACAGTTGACCTCTGCCTGGCTGTCCCGCAGCGCCTACTCCAACGTGGACCTGGGCCGTTTGTTCCACGGGCTCGGCCTGACAACCCAGGTCAAGGTCAAGCAAGAACGGGAGATTTAATAACAACAATAATAATAATGATAATAAAACAGATCATTTCTATAGCGCCTACTCCCATGCAATACAGCTCTCGGCACTTTCACGATATTTTCATCTCATCATAAAACACAAGTGGATGAATATACATTCATACACTTTTTAGGTCAACGCTAACACATATAAGCAAACATTCATCATACTATCCCAGCACAATGGACATGGACAACGATATACACATCATATTTTGAATGTGAGAGAAACACACAGATGATTAATGGCGTAGGATTTACCCACAATTCAGGGTTTTCATCTGTCGATGACAGACAAAAAAAATCCTGAAGTTTTTCCTTTCCAATTCTACTTTTGGGAGGGCGGGGGGTTATTAAAAAGAATTTTGTTTGTTTGTTCTAGATTCAAGTTTAAGTACTCACCAGTCGTAAGTAAACACCAAACCAATTTGCCAGCACCTAGACAAGAAAGCTTTATCTTATCCATCTTATCATATCTTTCTTGTGATCCATAAGGGGAGGCCTGGGACACATGTGTCTGTGGATGATCTATCGTCTCAACCCTTCTTGGGGTCTGAGGGTAGCAGAAAATAAGCAATTATTTTGTGACTTTTGTTCTTATATAGATTGAGATTATTTCCTTTGGAGATGGACATTAAACTCTGAGGTCCCACCTCTTAAATAACCTAATAGTGTTGATAGGGACGTTAAACCTATTCCATTTCACCATTTATCATTGCAGATTATTTATTTGCCTACTGTATTGAATAATTTTTATATAAGTCGTACTTAACAGTTATTTGTCACACTCTCATATTATGACCTTATGATGTTACGAATACCATAAAACTCTTTTCTTTAACAAATCAAAAATTATTTGTCGCTGTCAACGTTTGATGGATGGCAGTAGTATAAAGAGTTTATTTTCATTCCCTGTATTCTCAATGTGTGACTTTGGCTTGTGTGTGTGTGTGTGTATTGTCACCTCATGTGTTCACTGTACAGAATATCTTTTTGCATGATTTAACCCAAGTGAGTACCATATTGCACACACACACGCACACATGAATATTTCTAATGCCTGTTTTGTCATGAACTTGGAATTTCTGTGTGAACCCTTTCTATATGCTTGGCTGGGTGGGAGGTTTGTGGTTATAGTGGTGTTGTTTGCTCCTTCTTTCCAATGAAACATCTATTGTCCCTATCTCTGCTCCTTCTTTCCAATGAAACATCTATTGTCCCTATCTCTGCTCCTTCTTTCCAATGAAACATCTATTGTCCCTATCTCTGCTCCTTCTTTCCAATGAAACATCTATTGTCCCTATCTCTGCTCCTTCTTTCCAATGAAACATCTATTGTCCCTATCCCTGCTCCTTCTTTCCAATGAAACATCTATTGTCCCTATCTCTGCTCCTTCTTTCCAATGAAACATCTATTGTCTCTATCTCTGCTCTTTCTTTTCTTTGTATGTTACTCTCCAGTCTTTGACACATATCTTATATTATGACCTAATTGTGTTGAAAGTGCTGTAAAACTTTTATGTATTAAAAACTAAAAGCTGGGCTGGACTGTCCACTGGCCATGATGCCATGATGATCCGGCTCTGAACTCCAGCAGTTGTTGAATGATGGCTTCAGTGAACGCGATTTCAGGGGATTATTAACTTTCAGTGTCTGTCTTTACTGTGTGTGAAAAAATAAATGTGTATCTGTGAACTTGAAATGACCTGCTTGAAAAGTGCTCAATGTGGGTTTACTTTCCTTGGACTATCTCAGTGTAGTGTATAGTGTAGCAGCCCTGAGACTGTGATGGGTACTATTATTTTTCCCCGCTCTTGTGGTACAAAGTCAGTGCCTTGATAGGTTAATGTTAATGTTTTTCTTCTAATAGTAATAATGTGGCCGTTTTGATAAAAACTGTCATAAATATGGTGGTGTATGTGGAAATGTCAGAAGTGATGAGTGATGCTTTTTTAAAACTCAATTAAAAAAAGATTCTTTCCTCCAACTTGCTGCAGACCTTGGGCTTTGTCATTGAGGCACAGTAAACAGTGTGTCCAACAGTCTGTCAATGTTTTCGTAGAACTGGGTACATGTATTTTAATTTTAAATTTCTTCCTGTGTTTGTTAAATGATTTGGCTTGCTTCAAATTATGTCTGGTGTTGGTCATACTTCAGAATTAAGTAACATTAATACTGATAATGTACAAATTGGTTTTTTCTCATGCCCTGTGGCATGCACTTAGACAACAGATTTTTCAAGTCTCAAATGTTTTTCTCATTCTTTTACATGTATTAATACTTTGTCTAAATTTAAAACAAGTACCTTAACAAAATTTTGTGCATGACAAAAAGTGTTTTTTGTTCTTTCTTTTTTTCATCAATCTGATTTTGCCATATGTATGCTAGATTGTTTGTTTATGTTGACTCTGTTCTCCTGATGTTTCCAGGGGGGATGGAGAGTGATGATGTCTGTTCTCTTGATGTTTCCAGGGGATGGAGAGTGATGATGTCTGTTCTCTTGATGTTTCCAGGTGATGGAGAGTGATGATGATGATGATTTTTCCATGTGGTATTTCTTTGTTAAATTATGATACAATGTTTCACTTAGATTATGTTCTGACTTAGATGTTCTTTGCTAAAACTGTGGATTGACTGAAGACTTTGTTGTGTAAGAAGCCTCGGCCCTCGAAGACCTTGGTGATTCTGGTTCTTTTGTTATTGTCAGATCAGCCAATGTGTTTGGATTTGGAGCATATGTGTAGATTCTCATGTGATGTCTTTTTGCAAAAATATTGAATTAAAATAAAAGTTCATTGGCTCCTTCTAGAGATGAGTTGGTGGTTTGCTCCCTCTTTCCTATCAACATCTGTCGTTCTTATCTCTTCTGCTTTTTTGTGTGTGTGTTTGTTACTCTCAGTCACTGTCACTAACACCCACTGTCACTGTCACTGTCGCTCATTGTCACTGTCGCTCATTGCCACTGTCACTCACTGTCACTGTCGCTCATTGCCACTGTCGCTCACTGTCGCTCACTGCACTGTCACTCATTGTCACTAACAACCACTGTCACTCACTGTCATTGTCACTGTCACTCACTGTCACTGTCACTCATTGGCACTAGCACTGGCACTCATTGTCACCAACACTCACTCTCTCTGTCACTCACTGTACTGCCACTGTCACTATCACTCACTGTTACTGTCACTCGCTGTCACTGTCACTGTGATCACTGTTACTATCACTCAGTCAATGTCACTAACACTCACTCTCACTGTCACCTTCACTGTCACTGTCACTAACACCCACTGTCACTGTCACTGTCACTAACACCCAATGTCACTGTCACTGTCACTAACACCCACTG
>NW_004798392.1:80245-90243 GCF_000002075.1 Aplysia californica
TCTCTCTCTCTCTCTCTCTCTCTCTCTCTCTCTCTCTCTCTCTCTCTCTCTTTCTTTCTCTCATTCTCTATTAAACTCACTATCATTTTCGCAAACACTATCTCACTATCACACACTCTCTCTCACACTCACATTCTCTCTTTCCCTTCCATTCTCACTCCCACACACTCACTCACTCTGACACTCTTCTCATTCTCTCTCACTCACTCACTCACCTTCACGCACAGTCTCTTAGGGGTCTAACCAGGCTAAGTTAAAACTGACAAGTGCCCGTCCTCTTTGTGATAAGCAAATGTGTACGTGATGCAATCTTAACCAAAATAAATATACTTGTTTTTTTGTGACTTCAAAATCCAGCAAGAAAAAGTCATTCGCGACAGATGCACGCCCCATAGCACAAACATCTATTGTTTTTGTTATCATCTTTTAACAAAAGAAAAAACAAACCCAAATTGGCTCACATTGCTGCTATGAAAGGTCAATTCATATACATTATTCATAATAAATGAAAAAGAAATCTGTTCAATTTTCTTTCGACTATCGGAGGAAAGATAATGTATTTGGCAATAGCCGTGCTATGTCATTAGTAATAGGAGAATTTTCCATAATGACAACGAAAGTCATGCAACACCGTTTTCGCTTTGCGCAAAAGTAGATGTTGGTGTTTCGTAAAACAATACATTTTAAGTCTTTGCTTTTCTTATTTCAAATAAATAAACGTTCAAAATGATTTTATAAGACATGAAATGAAAAATTATTTTCAAAGTATGATTAATATAAAATTTTGCAAAAAGTGAGACAATGATAGATCTATGATTGCGAAACAGTGGTTTAGCAAGTGCAAATAGGTTTACTCATCGCGAAGAATAACAATAAATATGGCGACCACTGGGGAGTGGAAAGGAAATATACTATTTCAACTGAAGCGACGAAACCACAAGCAAAGCGAACCTTTCCAAGCCATCATTCAGACGAGTATGTTTTTCCCTACTGATACCAGTTGGCCACGTTTTAGATTAAGCTGTAGTTTTTTATAACCACCCACGATGCGCGTAGATAATAACAGCTTCTCTCTTTCACTTTCACCACTCCACTCCATCTACTTAGTCTACTAAACTAATAATAAGTCACTAAGGCAAGGTGACTATCACTTCCATCCCACCCCGTCATACAGATTTCTAGATGTAGATTTAGATCTAATATGAATTTGATCCAGATCCATCTAGATCTAGATCTGAATGATGTTCGACGTTTTATTAACCCTCATCCTGCGGGAGCCGGGTTTATGTAGCCCGATAAGCCGATTTCGGCACCTCGCCTACGTTCTGGTCCCGAATCAGTGTAGCTCCTGGCTCAGTGCACGCGCAGCACGCATCCTCTTACGTGTCATTCGGGTCCCGAGTCGAATCCCCATTCACGCAGGTCAAGTGTGTGCGCGTCAGTCTGCTTGAGTTTGTGTGCGTTTGTGGCCTTCTTCTAGAAACGCCTGCGTTGGTTCGTAATTGAGGCATACGTCTCATTCAAAACATGCCAAGTTGGTAGCTCTAGATCAGTGGTTTTCAAAGTGGGCGCTACCGCCCCCAGGGGGGCGGTGGCAACAGTTTGGGGGGCGCTGTGGCGAAATTGGGCGATAGGGGGGCGGTAGTGGGCGTTAAGGGGGCGGTGTGAAATTTTGATGAAATGCAACATAAAAATTGGCGAAGGGAAAGAAGCCACATTAAGAAAAAAATAATAATAAAAAATAAAAATTGGTAACTTAGGCATAGTTTACAATATAGCAATGCCAATGAAAATTTAAATTTTCACTTTTGCCCCCTTTTTTTTGGTACCTAAGAAAGAATTTTCAATTCTGATAATTATGCTTCTTGAATTTTGAGAATCGGTTCATAAATAAAAAAGTTATGGGGTTGTAAAGGTCGGCAAAATATGGATGACCCACATATAGGAAAATACTCCTAAAAAGTGGACCACGCAGTAGCAGATTCTGTAAGAAAATCGACGATATCTCGGTAACTAATCCAAATGTTCGAGAGAAACTTGGCTACCCGATGTGTTTTTGAGTGTAGAAATCATTTCTGCAGTCAGATTTATTACCAATTTCGTAGTTATTTTGTTATAATTAAAATTGTGGTGTACATATTACGATTTTGCGAAAAAGGGGTGTCGGGATGAGTCCATTTTATTTATAGCATCGTATCACAACATGGGATCTTTAAGAATGTATGTCGGCAGCGTGACTAAATAATTGCAAAGCTTTTTATGATGACTTTAGACCATGCCAACCGTAAAAGATAAGTTAATTCAATCTAGCATGCCGTACAATTAAAAATTCTTTTTCCCCGTTGAGACGCGAACACCCCGAGACGAGATAACCTCGCCTCGGAATACCCCCATTGCGATGTTACAGGGGAATAGAGAGAAAAACAACCGGATGCGCGCGCCCGCCATTGCCCTATTTCAAGTGACCAATGAACGGGCCCGGAATAGTCATGCGGGGATTTGTAGGTCACAGACATTTGCCACGGGAGTGAGGGGAAAATGGCCGGTCTCCATGCGAAGCCGCTTTGGATAGGGGGGTAGTCGTAGATTTACGATCGGGTCTAAACAACTACTTGACACAGAACTCTCAAATTTGAGCACACTATAGAGGATAGATAGATCTATTACCATCTGGGCGTTGAAATTCAAACTCCTTATAGTTTTCGGTGTACACGATACGAAAGTGTTCCCGACACCAAAAGTATAGGTTAATTTATGTGTACGAACTTCAACGTCCACATATCATTAGTTTGCCCTATTTTCTGATTGGTAGCCAAGTTTAATTCGGATTGGTTCGGAAATAGAGCAGACCGAGGTTGACAAAGTTAGTCACCTACGCTTCGGCCGGGTCCGCAAAATCGCCCGTAAACGGGGACCAAATTTTCGCCTCGCGGGAAAGCCCGATTGGCATTGCTATACAGTACTACTTATTACTAAGAACTTTCTTTCCCAGCACTCAAAGCCCATAATAAATAATTATAAAGATGATTCATCCCGGCAAATCTGACAAAGATCTGGCTTACTTCAAAACTCTAAAGATCAATTTTCAGAAATAAAAATCTATTAAATCGATGTTTGCAGCCGACGTCAATCAAGCTGATGAAGACTTACGAGCAACTTATAATTTATCTCTACTAATTGCAAAGGCAGGCAAACCATGTACTCTCGGTGAGGACCTCATTACCTGCGATAAGAGAGGTGTCAGCACAGTCCTGCACCGTGCCCCGAGCCTGTGGTGAAAGTTCTTGCCATTAAGTGACAATGGATGGGATGTCAGCAAATGTTAAGGAATTATTGTGCAAAATGCTTAAAGGACATGAGTTCAGCCTTCAACTGGATATCGGTTTATAGAGGGTGAAGAAATAATGCAAGAATTGTTATTGGCGAAAATGTTGGAAACAGATACCAAAGTGGAGTCCATTTTCAAAGTGGTCCAAGAATTTTTCGAGGAGAAACAGATTCCTCGGGCCAATATAGTTGCCTGTGCATCAAACGGAGCACCGTCGATGACTACATGTAGTCGGTACCGTGGATTTATGAGCTTCTTGAAAAAATCAGTCCCTGGAGTAATAACTGTTCGCTGTGTCATTCACAGACAGAATTTGGGGGCAACAAATCTGAATGAAAGTCTGCATGACACACTGGCCATTTTCATCAAGTGTGGGAACAAGATCAAAGTTCACGCTTTGAACTCGAGATTATTCCTACAGCTGTGCACTGAAAATGACGAGAACCTTCAATTCTCAAAAGGAAACTTTAACACGATTATTATTCTGCCTGTTTGACTCTGTGCTGGAGTTTTTTTTCAAGAAACAGTGATCTCTGCAATAAACTGAAACAACACAAGAACAGCATTGCGTTCATCACAGATCTTTTCTCAAAGTTCAACCAGGTCAACTTGCAGCTGCAGGGGGATGACACCAACCTGATTAAGGCAAAATCCATGCTTCGCCATTCTTGTCGAAATTGGAAATATTTCACCGAAACATTGGCAGAAGAGAATTTGCTCAGTTTCCTAGCTTGGCAGAGACACTGAAAGAAGGGCGGGTTTCTGACGAGGAACTAAAAATATATACCAACCACCTCAGAGATTTGCATGCTGATATGATCACGAAGACAAGGTTTAGTGATATCTTTAAACTGGAAATTCCAGACTGGGTACTGGACCAACTCAATACTGGAACAGATGGTGACCTGACAGTGGCAATTGAAGAAGAGCTGACCGTGAAAAGTGACTTTGAAATCGAACCATTGTTCAAAAAGTCGTACCGGTCATTCTGGTTGAAAACTATTGTGCAAGACAAATATCCCTCCCTGTAGGAAAATACCAAGGTGTTCATCGCTTTTCCCACCTCCTGTCTTGTTGAAAGGGGATTCGATTCAGTACAGTGACAAGGTTGCTGACGAAGCAGAGGAACAAACTCAGGATCACAGAGCGTGGCGATTAACGTCTGCTACTGACCAATCTTAAACCTGATGTTGACTTCGTCTCATCAGGTCCGTCCTTCCCATTAGGGCAGTAGTTTACCCTTACTTGATACCTGAATACGTCTTTTCTTATTTTGTTTTTCTTTCTTCTTTTTCTAAAGCAAAATACTCACTTGTTATTATAGTTTGTTAAGTGCAAGTGCTGCCACTGCTGATGAAACTGATGATGATAATGATGATGCGATGATTACGATGACGGTGATAATTACAAAGATCCATGCATACTTTTTCTTTCGTGTGGTTTCTCACATTTGAACAGTTGGATAATATTTTTATGTTCTACAATGGAGATATTTGATAATATACAAATCTCAGGCAACTTTATTGCATCTCCTTGATGGGAGAAAACGTTTCATCGAAATAATGTCAATCTGTTTTCAAACTAATGATCACTGTTTTGGTTGTTTTTTTGGTTTTTTTTAGTGTTTTGCTTCTGAAAATGTCATAATACATGTTTTACTTTTATTTATATTAACAACACTGGTCGTTTAATACCGATGACACATATAAATAAAATGACGGTATTTTGTTCTCAATGCCCTTGCATGACAGAGAAGAAAAAATGTTTTTTATTACCTCTCGTACACGCTTAATTTAAGACTGTAATGATGGTGATTTGTGACCCAACTGATATTCAGAACCAAATCTTTAAAATTTAGGCACTTTATTTGTACCTTACTTTTTGAGCTCTCTCTTTATTTGTGATTGTTACTATGCATGTTGTTATGTCAGATTGATGGTTGGGGCGGAGTAAGGGGCGCTAGGACTCGGCTGGGTGAAAAAGGGGGCTCTAGATGTTCGTCCAATGAAATTATAGAAGAAATTGACCCACTTAGAGATGAGGAGCTCAAAAGGATAGTCAAGAAACAAGACTTCCATTTTTCTATACAAAATATTTCAAATCAGAGTGATTTTGTATGAAATGATACTACTTGATAAAAAATAAGCTTGTTTGATAGTTTTGAATACCATTGTGCAGGTACAAAGAACAATTTGAGTGTAAAACATTTGGAAATTGACATAAATTATCCCCTTTCGAACCTCAGGTCATTCATAACAACAAGAGTGTCCAGAAAGGTTATTCGAATAGGCGTAACTACTTGTAATGTCTTATCAGCTTGTGAGAGGGGGTTATTCATGTGATTGTAACACTTTATAAATAGAAAGCTATGAAGGATAGAGCGTTATTTTTATCATCGGTTAACACACTCCCGCGGTATTCATGGTGAAAACACACGTTTCCTGGTGCGCGTGCTGTACACCAACAGTACACACTGAGTGACCCCGGCGGCCTGCCCGGCACGTCCGACGTAATCGGTTGCTGATAAGATACGCATCTGGGCACAGACGCAGGATAAGAGTTAAGCAAGTAGGCAAGTAATAGAATAGATCAAGTAGGCCCTGTTTTTTTAATCGAAGTGATTATTCGGACTCGAGTCCGAATATGAAAAAATATTATTCGGACTCTGATTCTTGTCCAGCATGACATCACTTCCGACTTTCTGTGACTCGTGAATCCGTCTTCCTGTCCTGCCTCACTCGTGACTCGCCTCAGGCTGGGTAGAGACCGGGATTACTTCGGGCAAAAAGGCGTTTTGTGCAGGAGCCGAGTTTTAATCTTATGATGAATTTGAGGCCGGCCTGAAAAGTTATAGCGCTTCTAATAAATGTTTATTTGTCAAGAGGTCATCAGAAGCAATTAAAGATGGCTCGTTAGCGTGTGTCGGGGTCGGATGGGCGGCCTGCACACGTGTGGCTGTGTGCGTGTCGGGGAGGGTGGTGGGTGGGGGGGGGCACTATCGGTCCGGGCTTTGAACGTCGCATATGCGTCAGTCTTTTCCCCCCCGGCAACTGATCATTATTACAATAATAAGCTAGTCTTGACGTAGATCTACGTAATGAATTGTGCGCTGGTCTATGGAATCAAAAGTTGCAATCGATAGGCTTGTGTATTTGAACGAATCGGTCTTTTTTTTTTTTTTACACAGCTCATTATATGCAGGTGCCAGGTGGTCTGCTAATCTTCAATTTTACCTTTTTCTACAACAAAGAAAGTGGGAAACGTGGTGGGGGGGGGGGGGGGGCGTATTAATGAGGCGGCGGGCATTGGATCGGCAGATAAGGTGTGAGGGAAACTAAAAAATGGCGGAAAATTGGAAGCACTGAACGTTAGATCTATAGAACGAAGACACTTCCTTTTTTCGGGACCCGAGTCCGAATATGAAAAAATGTTATTCGGACTCGAGTCTGAATAACGACGGCCTTTTTTAATATTTGATTCTTTAGCTTCCCCGATTCGGATTTCAGCGTTGAGGCTGTTGTGCTCACTGCACTGCACATCACAGTACTAGCTTAGTAAGAAGAGAGATGACAGATGTTTGACTTTCGCCTGTCACCCTTGCTCAAACTCAAAGATTTTTAAGGCTAACACTTTTCATGCCCACGTCGCCAATCGGCGATTCCTGTTTTGGCTCTCTTCGGGAGATGTGGTCCCGGCCTAACTCCATAGCCATAGACATTTATACATTAGATCTATGTCTGAAACAAAACCGCAAGCTGCTTTTTAATAAAAAGAGGGGGGGGGGATGCAGTGGGGAATTCACAAAATAATGGTTTGTGACAGTTTTTAGTACCAAAATTGTTCTTAAAATGGGTTTGCACCTTTTCTAAAAATTTACGCGTGGTCTTTTCAACCTGGCATCTCAGTAAGATTTTTTTTACTCGACTTCCGTTTTTGTTTCGGATTTTGTCTATAAATGTCTGTGGAGTTATGCCGGGACCACTTCTCCTGAAGAGTGCCCCTGTTTTTAACCATAAAATCCAGATATTGCCGATCGGTTGGATAGGCGACGCCGTCCCTTAGTAAGATGCATGATCCTAAGCAATGATGGTTACATAACTTACAAGGTGACTGCCAAGTTCTTTGAATCTTAGAGACCTCAGGAATGCTCCTGGAATTTGAATAAAATTATCAATACCAGTAGTGCCCCCTGGGATTTGAATAAAAGTCCAGTAAAGAAACTGTTTTCTCATCACTGCTACGTTGTGGTATGAAATTTGCAATCATCTTTAATTAGATCTAGATTAGATACCACAATTTTTTTTCACTATGAACAAACTGTTCATGGAACGAGTTATGAATACTAATGATATACACGCAGGAGAAATTGGGGCATTTACGAAAGAAAATTTTTTTCCAATATTTTCAGCGATAGTCGAGTTTTCATCGAAGAAAGAGGATTGGTCAGTAGCGAATCAGAAACTAGCCGAAAGGCACTGAGACACCTAGTTCGGAAGGTATAGAGACCTCCTAAATATTCCCTAAATGTCTCCTAATTAATCTACCAATGAGGAGAGAGATGGATCGCGAATTTCCGTTTTTTTGATGGAGTTGAAAACAAGAAAGTTTCAAGGTGGTTTCTTTGTGGATGCTGTTCTCAAAGGTGTGTGTATTAGATCATTCCACGGAATGCTCAGGACTACATCATCTCTGATAAGTTGCACTTTTTAATATTAGAAGGTATTTTGTGAAATTCCTTGCAGAACGATCGGGTAAACTTTTGCCGCCTGCTCACTGTGACGTCACGGCTGTATAAAGCATTGTTCTGATTGAACAGTTACTTTAATCGACCTGAATACCATGGAAAACACCGTACTTATGGATTAGGGCGTAATGAAGATTTCTTTCAATTTGGCGTCTCAAATACTTGGGCTTGATTTTGGGTGTACATGAATTTATTGCAGGTATAGACTTGAAGATAGAGCTGCTGATACTACTTACTCATAATGATAAAGCAGAAGAACAAAAATAATTTGCAGAATACACACACATCAGATCGACATAAATGAAATATTGTAGTTCTATAGTACCCCCATACACGCTCAAATTTTTTGGTAAAAAATTAGTTTGTGCCAAGAGTTTATAATGGACGGACAAACTGCGTTGGCTCTTGCTTTAGCCTTGCGAAGAAAAAGAAAAAAAAGAAAAGAAAGTGACAGTGTTGGTGTTTCTTGACTACAGGAATAAAAGAGCACCAAAATACCTCAATGAAGGCTCGAAGGTATCATCTGCACCAACTGAGACTCAATTTATTCATCTCCCTTCAAAAACTCGTCCGTATTGAGTTAATTTTCTTTTTCATTTTTTCTTTTGTGGCATCTGCATACCGCTCCCTGTATTTCAGCAGCAGAGCGTCATAAGCAGCTTCTTTGGAAAAAAAAAATCTCGGTCACTAATATTCTTAACTTTCCATAGTTCAGGCAAACTCTGGTACACTTCAATCAGTTCCGGAATATTTTATGTTCATCCTTTGATGGCGCCATGATGATGTAAAAAGTAGATCTTTTCCATCCGGCAGCAACTGAAAAAATAATGTTTGCACAAATAAATTGGATGAAGCCCACACACGATCAAACAGTTTGACGGTTTGACAAAAAATACAAATTGAAAACAAATCCGTCAAATATTTGACATCAAATTATTTTGACCATCAAACACACCTATACATGATCTAAAACCTATTAAAATAAATTTGTGTCAAACATCTGATGAAACTATCAAACAAATTTGAGCGTGTATGGGGCACTTAAGGCATATTTTCATGGTATGGAAGGGGGTAGGAAGTGAGGAAAATACATGTAAAGTGCCTTTCCCGAGGACATAACATCGGGCCTGAGTCTGGAAACCCAAAACTAGCAACTTCACGATTACGAGTTTGGTAGCTAACAAAACAGGACGCTGCACAGTGGCTGCCAGCGATGGTGTGTTTGTAGTGCATCAATATGTTGAACCCTATTACCGTCAGTGGTGAACTTGCACTTGTCAGGGAAAGTGTTAGGAGCAATGGTGCACCTTAAGATGGAAGAAGTGAGTACAAAATACATGGTAGATATAAAAGACCAGAAAACTAAATGGAAAGCTCTTTGAAAAAGCTATAATTGCTGAAAATATTTATGATTTCAACATTTCTTCCCTAAAATCTGGCTGGTATCTCGGAAACTGCTGAGGACCCGACGGGGTTTTCTGTTGTGTTCCTCTGGCTCAAACAGAGATGTTTCCGGGGTTCGCGAAGACCGCTTCCGGAAACTGCCAAGGACTCGACGAAGCCGTTTTCACTGACTTGCAGAGTCGCGGCGGCCGCCGGTTCTAATTTAAACAAAGGACAATCTGTTTCGTTCCTCTAGCTGAAAATGAGTTTTTAATAACTACTGGAGGTCTTTTTCAAAATGAGTGCATTTTCTTTCAACGTCGGTATTTTCGGGGGTTTGTGTAAACGGTTTTCAGAAACTGACGATTTTATCGGAAATAATAGTGTGGTTGCAAAGAAAGTGCTGATCTCATCATAGCACTTTCCAGTAATAGGGTTTTAGTATAAATATTGGTGTATTTATGTATTAATGTGTGCATTATGTTTTGCCATAGTAAGCAACATTTTTCTAAGGGGTCAATGAAGTGGAATTTTTTTTGGGGG
>NW_004798392.1:90343-92163 GCF_000002075.1 Aplysia californica
GGGGGGGTTATTTATCATTTTTTTCTGTTTCTCTTTCTTTGTATTTCTTCCATCTCATAGTTCCCTTTTGCAAATAAATCTCTATTTCCTGCCCCCGCTCATTCACACGCACACGCACGCACACACACACACACACACACACACGCCCGCACACACCCCACATACACACATACATGCACTCACTCATACCCGCCACCTTGTATTCATACACCCTCATGTTCTCAATCTCTTTCAAACTTACTGACAAACTCTCATCTTTTCTCTCTCTCTCTCTCCCACCCGACAGACAACCGGTTACAGCAGCAGAGCTCCCACCTCCACTCCCAGAATGTCCACCTTCAGGTCGAGATTGAGAGACTCAAGGAGGAGAACCTGTCTGGACAGATACGAGGCGAGCCGGGGTGAGTCATTCACGTGGGCTAAGTCTTTTCCAGCATTTTCCGACGTTTGATTAATTAATTTTTTTCCATTATGATTTATAATAGCACGATAGATGTAAAATGGTCCAGCAATTTCCGACTTTTTAGTCATTTATTTTTTACGTTATGATTTATAATATCACAAGGAGGAGAACCTGTCTGAACAGAAACGAGGAGAACCGGGGTGAGTCATTGGTGTGGGCTAAGTCTTTTCCAGCGTTTTCCAACATTTTATTGATTAATTTTTTAAAAATTATGATTTATAATAGCACGATAGATGTAAAATGTTCTCCTGTTTAATTTAAAAGACACCCACTTTTTTTCTTTCTCCTAGACAATGGAAGGCGGTCTTAGACAATTGCCACCGTATTTGAAGATGACAACATCCCTTTTGATAATTTGGGGGGGTGAAAGATCAGATTGTAATCAGAACCTCGTAGGTGGTTAGCAGACGCTCTGGTGTGGTTTGCTCCCTGTTTCCTAACATACATATATAGTGCTTGTAATCTCTCCTCCTTTATTTTGGTTTTTACTCTCTTGTAAAACCTCATAAGAATTTTGCAGAACTGATATGACCTAATTGTATTGCCAGAGCAGTAAGATTGTTATTAAAACTTTACTAAAAAGAACGGAACGTCAAAGAAAACTAGAAGCATTAATTTTTCACCTTGTTGGAAATACTGTTTTCAGTTAGATAATTGATTATGTGTACACAAATTTGTTTTTCAAAAATGAAAGTGTAAAAGTAAAACGGAAAAGTAAAGACAATTTGTGAACTTCAAATCGTTGTTTCAAAATCCACACCTTCCTTCCTCCCCCCCCCCCCCAAAACGAAAAGGAAAATAAAAGACAAAAAGAAGAATGAAAAGAATGTTTCCAAATCTGCAGAGGAATAAAAAAACAAAGAAACCCCAAACTAGTCAGGATGCAGCTTTTACGGGCCAGCCAACTTTTTGAAGAAAACTGAACTTATTGTAA
The DNA here is from genome assembly GCF_000002075.1 of Aplysia californica. Taxonomy (NCBI): domain Eukaryota; kingdom Metazoa; phylum Mollusca; class Gastropoda; order Aplysiida; family Aplysiidae; genus Aplysia; species Aplysia californica. The sequence continues at coordinate 91,741 of NW_004798392.1, forward strand.
GAGTGTCGTAACTGTCTCCCTGTTTCCAATCCTCAGCATCTGTTATTATGTAGTGATGGCTTTGGGCCATGTTCTGTCTCTCCTCCATTGACAGTCTAACTCCCCCCCTCCCCCCGCCCCCATTCTCCCTCCACCTATCCATTTCATCTTGTCATGGCTTTAGGCCATGTTCTGTCTCTCTCTTCCATGGACAATTTACCCCTCCCCTCACACCCCCCACAGCTATCCGTCTCACCTTCCATCTCCACCCGCCAAGGCACCCATCCATCACCGTCTGTCTCTAACTCTGCCCACCTGGTACACCTGTGCTTTTCGTTTTCTGTCTTCAGTCTGTCATGCTGTCCCCACAGTCATTTTCTTTGTCGTTTACTCTTCTTTCTCTCTCTCTCTCTTTCTCTCTCTCTCTCTCTCTCTCTCTCTCTC
>NW_004798392.1:92633-105952 GCF_000002075.1 Aplysia californica
TGTGTGTGTGTGTGTGTGTGTGTGTGTGTATGTGTTCCTAAAAATGTACCCATGTATTCTTGTGTGTTCTTCTACATATAAACCTCTATGTGTGCGTTCATGTGTAGGTTTATATCAAGAAAGCCTATCTGTTCCTTCTCCCATTTTGTCTTGTCATTTCCCCATCAATTGTGTGTGTCAAAGGAGTGGGGGTGGGGGGGTAGGTGAGGCAGATGGAGGCATCTATTTAAACAGGGGTCTTGACAGGGTTGCCTCGTCTCTGTTCTCAAACTGTGACACGGTTGTTATGTATGTGTGGTCCGTCCATCCGTTTGATCGACGCTACACTGGTTTCTGTCCTTGTCGAGCGGAGCTGTCGCTGAACAGTTGTGTCGTGTTGTCTGGCTGGTCAGTGGTGTTATTGTCAAACTCCTTACTACAATGTACTGACTGCTTATCTTATGACTCTGATGTACTCGCCCTTTTGAGATGCGACGACATATGAGGGTGTCTTAGACTGATGAGTCAATATGTGGACTGTGGTTTATTTGATTCTGGAGTCTTGGATTCAAGGAACTGTTTTTCTGTTATAGCGAGACTGCTTACAAGATACATATGCTGTTTGTCTGTGGTATAGCTTTGGATTCAAGGAACTCTTTTGATGTTCTAATGAGACTGCTTACAACATATATATTCTGTTTGTCTGTGGTATAGCTTTGGATTCAAGGAACTGTTTTCGTGTTCTAATGTTACTTCTCACAACATATTGTGGCGTTTGTCTGATGCTGTAGTTCTGAGATCAAGGAGCTGTATTGGTACTATAGCGAGACTCCTTACAAAATATGCTGTTTGTCTGTGGTGTATCTCTGAATTCCAGGAACTGTACTGGTACTATAGTGAGACTCCTTAAAACGTAATTATGCTGTTTGTCTGATGCTGTAGCTTTGAATTCAAGGAACTGTATTTGGTTTTACAGTGACAGTTGGTAGTTGTCACATTAGGTTGACACATATATCATAAATAATGGTGTGAAATAACAAGATGGATTACTTTGATGCGCTGTTTTCTGTTAGTATTGCAATCTTTTGTGTGGGACTGTTTCTGTTCCTGCTTCATTTTGTTCTGTGAGTACATTTGTTTGTTTGTTTTTTTCTTTGATTCAGGGGTTGTATGGTTGGTGGGTTCTCTGGTGCTTTTTATTTTTATTTTTTCCGTTTTCCTTGTCATTTTCATTTCAAATGTGACTGTTCTTTTGCAGCCTTGTCTAAAACTACAAATTGACACATTAGTCAGTTGTGTGGGTTTTTTAAAATGCTGCTCTTTCTCATTTGTGTCTTTCTTCTCCTCTTTTCTCATCAAAGCTTTGGTCACTCTTCGTGTGATTCATTTTGTTTGCGTCTTTTTCAGTTCTGAGTGTGGTTCTATCATGTGTATAACTCACGCCCTGTCGCAGTGGCTGTACAAACTGCACTAATCTTGGGCACTTACATGACCTAATTGTTTTGCAAGTGCCGGCCATAAAAATGTTACCCCTCCCCCTCCTCCCACAGGGCAGTCGTACTGACTGAAGTGTCTTTAGGCCATTCCCAAAGGGGAGATATTAACATGTTCTTATGCACAGTAGAATTGTAAACGGGCTGATTTATCAATGTCATGCTCATCATCATCATCATCATCCTGTGCCTTGCCGACTGGCGTGGGCGATCATGGACCTCCACTTCACTTTGTCCTGCGCTGCAGCAATGGTGTCTGTTGTTCTTGCTGCTCCCAACCATGTTGTCATCTTGTCCAGTATCTTTTCCCTCTGTCTGCCTCTGCTTCTCTTTCCATCAACCTTTCCTGTTGTGTTGTTTTCTTATATTCGTGATTAGTTGTTTTTTATAATTTGCTTCAACCAGGACTTCTTCATTTGTTTTTCTAGCTGTCCATGGGATACGTAGCATGCGTCTTATGAACCACAACTCTGTCGCTACAATTGTTCTTTCCAGCTGTTTATTGATTGTCCACGCTTCGCACCCGTCATGCTCATACTTTGCTTGAAAAACATAGAGGGAACTGCTGCTTTTTTTCCCCTCTTCTTTACTATCGTCATTTTCCCTCTACTTCTTTTGTATGTTTGTCACTCTCTTGTGAACAGCTATTTCCGGGGTGCCTTGATAGTCGAAGCAACTTTGTGCTGTTGAGGCTAGAGAGATGAGCAGAGTAAGCCTGATTCCCTGTTTGAATTTCTCTGTTGACATCCACCCCTTGGCGCTCATATGACCTAGTGCAGTTGCGAGCTCTGTAAAACTTTACTAAAACAAAACAAAATGTTACAAGAAGCGAACAAAAAACTCCAAAAAACTCCAAACCAAACTATTATTATTTTTTTTTTAAAGGTGGGTGGTTGGCAGGTGCTCTGCTGTGGTTTGCTTCTTCTTTCCTATCAAACATCTATCGTCCTTATCTCCCCTTCTTCTTTTTTATGTTTGTTACTCTCTTGTTACACCTCTAATCTTCTGGCGCTCATATGACCTTATGCAGTTGCGAGCGCCGTAAAAACCTCTACTAAAACTAAAGCTAAAGAAAAAGCCAAAAAAAAGCCAAAAAAACCCAACAAAAACCCCCAAGTAAAACGAAAAACTGGTCGTTTGTTGTCTACAGCAGCGGGGGTCACAACACTCACGCCCTGGAGCAGAAGCTGTACAAACTGCAGGAAGAGCTGACGGAGCTGCACAAGAAACGAGGAGAGGTCAGTCGGTGCTCGTCTGCTCATTTTTCTGTCACTGGTTTGTTTTTGTTAATGCTGTTGTTGCTTTTTCGTTGATATTGTTGCTGTGTTTTTTGGTTGGTGCTGTTGCTGTTTTTGGTTTGTTGTTGATGTTGTTGCTGTTGTTTATTGTTTATTGATGTTGTTGCTATTTGGCCTGATGCTGATTGCTGTTTTTGTTGATGCTGATTGCTGTTTTTGTTACCGTTGTTTCTGCTTTTTTGTTGATGTTGTTGATGCTGTTTTTGTTTGTTGATGTTGTTGCTGCTGTTTTTGTTTGTTGATGTTGTTGCTGCTGTTTTTGTTTGTTGATGTTGTTTTTATTGATGTTGATGCTGTTTTTTTTTTTTTTGGTTATTGATGTTGTTGTTGTTTATTGTTGATGCTGCTGCTATTTTTAGTGACATCAATGTTTTTGACTCATTGATGAGAGCTTTTTTTCCCCACCAAGTTTCGGCTCTTGTTTTGAGAAACAATGGGGGATGGGTTAGGTGATTTGCGCGCCATGAATGCAGAGCACTGTTAGAGATGGCTCTTTTGCTCTTTAGATTATTTTCTCGTGTGGACCCGTCTTATTCATGGTGGGTGTTTAGCGGGTGCTCTGGTGTGGTCTGCATCTTCTCTCCTATCAAATATCTATCGTTGTAATCTCTCTTTCTTTGTGGGCAGTTGGAGGGTGCTTCTGGTAGGTCCTATTTCTTTCCTTTCCTTCTCTGTTTGTGTCTGTGTGTCTTACTTTCCCCCTGCACTAAATGATCGTTGTTGAGTGGGTGTGCTTCTGTTTTCTCAAAAACTAAACTCACCCTTCTTTTTTTGTGTTTGTTACTTTCTTGTAACACCTCTAATTTTCGGCACTTATATGACCTAATTGTGATGAAAGTGGCTGTAAAACTAAGACTAACTAAATAGTTTTTATTCAGGGCTCAATGACTTGTGTCTGTGGTGAAATGTTTAGAGTCTGCCTTTCTCAGAAGGGTGCGATTTTGTTTCCCCCACACAGGGAAGATATTTTATTGGGTGGTTGGCGGGTGCTCTGGTGTGGTTTCCTCCCTCATTTCTATGAAACATCGATCGTCTCGTCTTGATCTCTCCTCCTTTTTTGTGTTTTTTAAACTCTCTGGTAATGCCTCTAATCTGCAGCACTTATATTATGACCTGATTGTTTTGCAAATGCCGTGCGTAAAGCACTTACTAAAGCGAACAAATATTTTATAGAGGGTTTTCCTTCCTTGTGCTTGGACGTTGTGTCGCACATAGCAGAAGTTGCCACTGGGAGGCGTGGTTGAAACGTTGGTTTTTTTTAGGTGTGTTTTTTATTTAATGAGAGAAATGATGTTAACGTCATCCTCATTATCTTAACCGCTGTCGTCTGTGTTGCTCAGAGCTCAGTGGGTTGGAGAGTCTGCTAGTAGACGTTAGCTCTTTTCTCTTCCTTTTTTGTTTCTGACTACACATCTTGCTTTTCTTCTCTAGCTCTAAGTGGCTTCGGTAGTCTAGTGGTTAGACTACCGGACTCGTAATCGTCAGGTTGCGGGTTTGGGGGGTTGGGGATTTCCACAAATTTACCATTTGGCTCCGTCCTTTCAGAGATGGACGTTTAACTCTGAGGTCCTCGCCTCTTAAATAACCTAACAGTGTTGATAGGGGCATTAAACCTTTACCATTTCCCCCTTTTTCTAGCTCTAAAATGTGATATTGTCTGTGCTGTGTGCTTCTGTTTAGGAAACTCAAACGTCCTTACTACTTGTACGAGTGCTTGAGCTCACTTGAGCAGTACTTGAGTATTTAGCTCCTGGGAGTACTCGCTCGAGTAGTTTTTTAATACTTGAGTACTTGTTAAGAGTCTGAAACTTTAGAACACTTTGGTAATTGAAAATGAGCACTTTGTTTCACCCGACGGGAGCTTGTTGTAGAAACAAAGATTTTGTAATTTTCATCTTTTTTTTGGGGGGGGGGGGTTAGTTTTGCTGCTGCACATTATTATTTTGTCTCTTTTTCTCCCTTTTCTTCGTGCTCTGTTCAGATCATCAGAGAAATTTATGTATTTTTGTATGTTGTTTTTACCATTAATATTTTTTCCCCACTTTTGTGAAAAAATTGTAATTACGTTATGAGCAGCACAATCCTGTCGTCAGGATTCGAGTGCTGTTGTTTTTCTTGAATATTTCATAGTTAGTTATAATTCAGATTTGAACTTGAGTCCAAATTACAGGACGTGCACACCCTTGTGAGTAATTGGCAGGTGCTCTGGTGCGGTTTGCTCCTTCTTTCCTATTAAACATCTGTCGTCCTTATCTCCCCATCTTCTTTTTCGTGTTTGTTATTCTCATGTAACACCTCTAATTTTTTGGCTCTTATTTGATCTTATTGTGTTTACAAGTGCCGTCAAACTCTTACTAAAACTTTAAAGAAAAGTATTCAAAGTTAAGCACACCCATACCACTAATGCATCCTTCAGTGCTGCTGCTTTTGCTGCTACAACCATCAGCCGTTGCTGCTTGCACTACAACTGTTTGTGTTATTACAACAACTCTTACAACAGTTCCGTGCTTGTATGAGTATATATGTGAGGCAACATGGTGGAATCAGGCTCTCGTCAAAATAATTGTAGTAGAAAAAACCCAGCAGTTTTCTCCCTGCTGAGCAATTTTTATCAAATTTTTGTTTTTTGGCTCAACACCTTTTATGTCCATTTACAAACACATTTCCTGGAGGATTTCACCGAAAACGTTGATTAAAGGCACAAAGGTATAAATTTACAGTTTTCATGGACTAGCTTTGGAATTTACCAAGCTTTGGCGGCCATTTTCTCGCTAATTTTACCTCTTAAATCAGGTGACCCCCACCTCCTTCAATCCAAAATATCTCCACTTCTATTGAAGATGGATGGGTAATGTTTTCATTGAAAGCAAGACAAATGAACAAGCTTTAAGATGATACCAATACCACAATATGCCCAAAAATTGACGAGAGCCTGATTCCACCACGCTGCCTCACATATGCAGTAGTGAATGCTGTAGAACTCTTAAAAAACGAAACAAACCCCTACAGCTATCTATTGCTGCAGTAAGAAATGCTTCAATCACTGCTTCCATCATCACTTATTTTAAAAAACATTTATTTTGATATTGTATGTTTTTATTATTATTGTATTGTATGTTCAACATCATCACTGATATTTTTATTATTATTGTCATGATGTTGTAATTTCACCATCATCATTTTATTGTAATTTTTTTTCTTTTCTGTGGCAGAACGCCCAGCAGATAATTGATCTCAATGCCTTGCTGCAAGAGAAGGAGAGAGAGCTTCAGAATAAAGACAATCAGTAAGTCTTCAGTGGCTTTGCTTTGCCTCATCTCATGATGTTTGGAAATGGGCTTACATTGGTGATGATATGTGTCACGAATCCGTGGAATCAGGCGCTTATCAATTTTTGGACATATAGAGTTCAGTATTGGTATATTCTAAAAGCTTATTTGTTTTTGCTTTCTATAAAAAAAATAGCCATCTATCTTGAATAGAGGTCGAGATATTTGTACTCCAAGGAGGTGTGTTTTTATATGGATATAAAAGGTGTTGAGGCCAAAACAAAAACTTCATAAAATTTTCCAAACTTGCGAAAACGTGCCTGTTTCTTTGATTTGAGTTTTTTGACGTGCGCCTCATTTCACCACGATACCCCACATATTGTATTGATTATCTTTGGAAAAGCACTTTATCTTTATCTTATTTAGCTTCTTGTGTTCGCTACTTTTTGTAGGGGGAAGTTTTCATAATTGCATTTCGTTCTCTCTTACAGTGGATGGTTGGTGGGTGCTCTGGTGTGGTTTGCTCCTTCTTTCCTGTCAAACATCTATCGTCCTTTTCTCCCCACCTTCTTTTTTGTGTTTGTTACTCTCTTGTAACACCTCTAATCTTCTGGCGCTCATATGACCTTATGCAGTTGCGAGTGCCGTAAAACTCTCACTAAAACTGAACTCTCTTGTAACACCTGTAATCTTTGGCTCTCATATTACTTTATTGTGTTGCAAGTGCCATAAAATGCTTAGAAAAACAAATCAAACAGAATTGTTTATGATATAATGATGAACTTTGGATAACCACTTGATCTTTTACTTTTTTGGGCTGCTTGCGTAAGTTTTAACTTATTTAACTTTCTGCGTTTGGTACTTTTTGTGGGGAAGTGTTTACAGTTGCAGTTCATTGTCTCTTGCTGCCAATCAGCCTGTCATGGTTAGACACTGCCAGCTTTTGTGTACATATTGGCTGGATCGATAACAACAACAACAACAACAACAACGTGTACATATTGGAATTTTTTATTTTTTTTTTTTGGTGTGTTCAGGCTGTCCGTAATGTTGGCCGACAACCTAGCCTGTGAGTGGTTGGCGGGTGCTCTGGTGTGGTTTGCTCCTTCTTTCCTATCAAACATCTATCGTCCTTATCTCCCCTTCTTCTTTTTTATATTTGTTACTCTCTTGTAACACCTCTAATCTTCTGGCGCTCATATGACCTTATGCAGTTGCGAGCACCGTAAAACCTCTACTAAAACAAATCTTCGGCACTTATACGACCTTATTATGTTACAAGTGCCGTAAAACTCTTACTAAAACTAAGCAACCTAGCCCTGAAACAGGAAGAGAAAAACAGTATACATGGAATTTTGTTTTGTTTGTTTGTTTTTGTGTGTATTTAGGTTATCCGACATGCTGGCCAACAACCTGTCCCTGAAGCAGGAGCAGAAAAACTTACAGCAGTCCATGACGGAGCTGGAGGCGACCAATCAGATGCTTACCGACGAACACCAGGCGCTACAGGTGGGCGTGGCTCTTTGTCCAAACTTACTTACTTACTTGCTTACTTACTTACTTACTTACGTACGTACTTACTTACTTACTGACTGACTGACTGACTGACTGACTGACTGACTGACTGACTGACTGACTGACTGACTGACTGACTGACCTACTTCTTACTTACTTACTTACTTACTTACTTACTTACTTACTTACTTACTTACTTACTTACTTACTTACTTACTTACTTACTTACTTACTTACTTACTTACTTCGTGTCTTACTTACTTACTTACTTACTTACTTACTTACTTACTTACTTACTTACTTACTTACTTACTTACTTACTTACTTACTTACTTTTTTAAAATATGCCCTTACCATATTGGCCAAGTGTGATTGGTAGCGAGCGACTGTAATTGTCTTTTTGTGTAGGAGTTCTTTGTCAGAGTACGAGTGTATGTTATGTATATGAACGAATTGTTGTACGTTGAATAGGCCAGTGTGCATGAAACGTTCATTTAAATGGTTTTTTCTTTTTCTTTTATTGTGAAGTGCCTGGAGTCAGCAGGGAGTGGGCGCCATAAAAGGGATCTTTCTATTTATTTTTATTATTATAATTGTTATTATTATTATCATTATTATAATTTTCATTTTATTATCATCATCATTAATATTATTTTATTATTATTAATATTATTATTATTGTTATTATTAATTTATTATTATTATTTTCATTACTTTTCCCCCTGTATGTTCCAGATGGTATTCACAGCATTAGAGGAGAAGCACAGAAAACTGAACGACGATTACCGAGAAATCCTGGACCGCTGGCTCAAGTACAAGGCTCAGGAGGCGGACGACATCAATGAACAGAATAAACAGTTTTTCAAGTACGTGTCGACTGTGTCCATGGTAGATAGGGGACTTCTTTGCGAAAAGGTTTTCAGAGAGCCACTGAGGAATATTGCGAAAAGGTTTTCAGAGAGCCACTGAGGAATATTGCGAAAAGGTTTTTAGAGAGCCACTGAGGAATTTTGCGAAAAGGTTTTTAGAGAGCCACTGAGGAATTTTGCGACTTATTTGCGAAAAGGTTTTCAGAGCCACTAGGGGAATTTTGTGGAAAGGTTTTTTAGAGCCCCAAAGGGACTTTTTTGCGAAAAGGTTGAGAGAGCCACTCGGGGGCTACAATTGAACCTTCTCAAACAGCCACTTGTAAACGCGGCATGTAAATCTTTCAGCTTTTTCCATTTTTCCGGGCCAACTTGCCATTTGGGCCCCAGCTTTTAACAAAAGTCTACTAGAAACAATGCGTATTATAATATTCTAAATAGAGATTATTTGTTGTTACAGAGGGAAAGAAACAAATATAATTTAGTCTCACTGTATTCTTATTTCAGTCAGTGCGCGCGCCGTATATTTTCCGGCTTTTTTTCCCAACCTGTTTCCATCCCTGTGTGTAAACCAATCAGCTGTGCTCTACAAACGGCCATGTCCCTTTACCCGCCTTGCCTTAAAAAGAAAATGTTTTTGAACTTTATAATAACACTGAGAAATGGTCACTCTTCTCTTCAACTATGGATGGCCATCTGAGATCATTTCAACTGTATTTGTGAAAAGTGTTTTTAGAACCATCCTTTGTTAACCCTATCCGTACGCCCAGGGATTATTTTGTACCCCCGGGGTTGTATTCTTCACATTTTAGAATACTTCTAGTGTAGAGATCTCTTTGGAACTTTCAGTATTTCTAAAAAAATCATTTTGGCACACTGTTATGCACAGAGTACGGATCGAATTAACGAGTAAATTTCTTTGGAAAGTGGTGGCACAGAGTTCCCCAAGTCGTATGGATACGATAGTAAAACATGACGTATGGATTTTTAAAAAAAGAAGTATTTTGATAGCCATTATGTGTCAAACGTTTTTTTAGAACCACGGATGATACGTTGAAAAAACAAAATGTGTAACCATAGAATCTTTTTTTTCTTCTTATTGCAATCAGACATCGACAGGAAAAGTTACAAAAAGAATTACAAGAGGCAGCAAATGACAAAGTGCAGATAGATTTACCGTAAGTATGAAATATTTCATTGACTGTTAAAATACGAATAAAAGCTGATTTACTGTAAAGTCAGCGAAGGGATTTTTAAAAGTGTTTACTTGAAGTTAGTTTTATTTACTTTACTACCATTTATGCTTTTGGTCATGTACACTTGTACATTCCCGCTGACATGTGAGGCCCCATTTCATCGCTGTCGCAAGCCTTCCACTTGAGTCCAAAGTTTGAGAATTTTCGATTTTCACACCCTCCCAAAGCTCTATCGAAAATACATCATTCAACGCCACCAAATTGCCGTTTAATGCTATGGTCAAGGATTACAATTTTCCTGCTTTTCATGAATGCTGAATGGAACGACACAACAAAAACTATTTTTTGGTCTCTGGTCTAGAAAGGGCCAAAACGAGCTTAAGTGGATTGTTTGCAACTGCGACGATTTTTGTTCCAGTCTGAGGTATTGACCGCTTGGCCTGTGTTTCTCCCCTCTAGGGAATGACTTGCTAAGGGGAGCCCTGTCTAGTGCTGAAAGTGACGCGATAGTGCTGGTCTCTCACTCTCTTATAACTATGGCTTGTTATCAAATCACTTTGATGCATTTAAGAACAACTAATAAAATATGTAAATGAAGTGATGATTTAGTATTTTTTATTTGTTTAAATTGTTGTTAAAAACCTGTTACGACCTTGGGTTTTGCCCAGTAGTGAATTGTTCCTACCTTGTCTTGTGTTCTTTTTAATGATTTTAATTTTGTTACCAAGTTTCTTTTGAATGTATACGCTTTTTCTGTCAGTTGGAAATTCTAATACTGAGTTGAGTCTGCTTGACGGGAAATCTGTTTGCCCTCCAGATTTTCTTCGGTTTTGTTGCGTTTTCGATTTAGAGAAGTTGCTCAAACTGTAAAAAAAATTAAAAAATTCTGGGATTTTCTTATCTTTGCTTTCACAGGTGTTTTCTGACTAACCGTGTTCAGTTTATGCGGACTCGAATGTATTTAATTAACATTCTGAGTGCCAGTTGGATTACAAATGCTTTTCAATTTTGTTAAGTTTGGATTAGGAATTTGACTCTACAGGTTGAAGAATAGGCATTTTTGTGTCTTAATTTTTCTTCAAATTTTTTTTAGCCTTTTTCTTCAAACTTTTGAGTTTTGATCTTACATCAGATATTTTTATTTTAAATTTTTCTTCAAACGATGGTCACCTCTTCATGTGCCGACCTGCAGAGATGCTGAGGGATTCACGCCTGGCGTCTGCCTGAGTGTTACCATTCCTACACGGGCACATAACGTTTTTGTGAGTGTTACTTGTGACTACATACAACGTATCTGCCTGCCTGCCAACCTACCGTACCAATATAGAGTTACTTGTAACTACATACAGCGTATCTGTCTGCCTGCCAACCTATCTTGCAGCCTATCTACCTACCTACCTACCTACCTTACCAATATAGCTATCCTCTTGCCTACCCACCTGCCTACCTCCCTGCCTATGTACTTATCTATCTGACTACTTACCTACTTATCTACTTATTTAATACCCCTCCTCCCCCACCCCCTAATGGATGGCGATCGGCGAGGGGAGAAAAGCCGTCTCCTTGACTGTAGTGTCTTTAGGCCATTCCCAAAGGGGGGACATTTCTTGTTCAAGCACAGTAGAATTGTAAATGGGCTGATTCATGTCACACTCATAACTGTGCCTGATCTACACCAGGGAACTGCTGCTTTTTCTTTCCTAATCCTTACTAATGTCATTTTTTCCTCTACCTCTTTTGTATGTTTGTCACTGTCTTGTGACCCGCTATTTCCGGGGTGCCTTGATAGTCGAAGCAGACCTTGTGCTGTTGAAGCTAGAGAGGTGAGCAGTCTAAGTCTGATTCCCTATAAGAACTTCTCTGTTGACACCCACCCCTTGGTGCTCATATGACCTTATGCAGTTGCGAGCGCCGTAAAACCCTTTACTAAAAAAAAAAAAAATGATGAGCGGCAGTGTAAGATAGCATTAAAAACGATTAAGTAATGATCTCGTTGTAGACTTGCACTCTTGTTACAACTTTCTTCCTCAATTATTTATTTTGCCTTTTAGCACAGAAGTCAAGTTTTTATACTACAATAAGAGTGGAATTTTTAAAAAATGTGGAGTAGACCTAGCTTGAATGCTGCTTTACAGTGTCGCTATGATGAGAATTTGGCTGATGAAAGTGCTCGCGAGGTCCAATGTTTTTAGTTACTGTTTTGATTCTTATTTTGATGATCGTGCGATAGTCACATTAAATTTTCTCTGTTTATTGAAAATTTCATAATGATTGGAGTGTTTTTTTGCCAGGATATAAACATAGTACAGTTTTGATATTCCCCGTCTGCTTTTTGGTGCGTGGGGAGCAAAGGTTTTGTACTGTGCGTGCTGTGTGGAGGAAAACGGTGAACTGTCAGTCAGTCTGCCTGCCTACCATCCTTCCCACCGACCTGTCTACTTACCTATCTACCAACATACCTAAACACCTACCTACCAATCTTCCTACCTACCTACGTGGGTGGTTGGAGGGTGCTCTACATACCTAAATACCTACCTACCAATCTTCCTACCTACCTACGTGGGTGGTTGGCGGGTGCTCTGGTGTGGTTTGCTTCTTCTTTGCTATCAAACATCTATCGTCCTTATCTCCCCTTCTTCTTTTTTATGTTTGTTCCTCTCTTGTAACACCTCTAATCTTTGGGCACTCATATGACATGCAGCTGTGAGCACCGTAAGACCTCTACTCATACTAACTAACAACCTACCTATCTATATGCCTGCATGCTTTCCTACCTACTTACCTATCTAGATATTAACCCTTCCAGCCCCAGCCATTTCTGTGCACTCCCTAACCCCAGTCCCAGCCAATACAACAGTATATCAGGAAGAGAAGCATGGATTCTAAAAAGTGACGTAGTATCTTTGTAATGAGGTTTAGATAATAACATATAACAATGTCTACAGGTAAATGAACAAATATGAAAATTAAATTTTAATTAGGTTTATTTCGAAAAATGCGCAAACTGATACCCTCACCCCCCTTCGAAACTGAGAATATACGCTCTTGGGACAGTGAGAGGTACAAATGCTGCTGAAAATATACGCGCTCAGGGCTGGAAGGGTTAATGGACCCCCCCAAAAACAAAACAAAAAGTGTATAGATTGTTGGTGAAAGGATGAGGTCTCTATTGCACACAAAATCATCATTGTGGGACCTGGTGCCTGTCTTATACATTAGAAGAGAATCTATGACCACAGAAGAACACACTTCCCGTCTGATGAGTTATGACCTCAATTCCTTTGATCTTTGCCACCCTACCTCAACAAACCCCCCCCCCCCTCCTTCAGGATGCCCACAGCGGAGAGGTGTACTCGGTCCAGTGGAACAACACGGGAAGTCTGTTTGCAACGGGCGGGGCCGACCGCAAGATTAACCTCTGGAGAAATATTGGTGGTGAGTGTGTGTGTGTGTGTGTGTGTGCACATGGTCCTGTGGAACAACACGGGAAGCCTGTTTGCAACGGGCGGGGCTGACTGCAAGATTAACCTCTGGAGAAATATTGGTGGTGAGTGTGTGTGTGTGTGTGTGTGTGCACATGGTCCTGTGGAACAACACGGGAAGCCTGTTTGCAACGGGCGGGGCTGACTGCAAGATTAACCTCTGGAGAAATATTGGTGGTGAGTGTGTGTGTGTGACAGTGTGTGTGTGTGTGTGTGTGAGT
>NW_004798392.1:106301-116287 GCF_000002075.1 Aplysia californica
GTATGCGTATGTGTGAGTGACAGTGTGTATGCGTATGTGTGAGTGACAGTGTGTGTGTGTGTTGTTTGCCACGGGCAGGGCCGACTGCAAGATCAACCTTTCTCGAAACATTGGTGGTGAGTGTGTGTGTTTTCTCGTGTGCATGTGCTTGCTTGCATGCACGCGTGTATTCATGCTTGCTCTTGATGTATTTACTTTGAATTTCTTTGCTATTCATTCCCACTTTAGTTGTGTGTTTTCGTAAAAATTTGTGGCAAAAATCTGAAAGCATTTTCATGCAAAATTTCTTGATATGGATAGTTTCCAGAATGACAGACGCATCGAAAAGTTTCCCCAACCATCACTTTAACCCTTTGAGCCCTTGCCACTGGTTCACCGGTGACGCTTAACTCTTTGAACCCGGAGTTTTTCCACCCTTTTCCCAGAGTTTTTTCCTACAGTCACCTAAACCTGGTGCACTGTGTCTCAGTATAACCCCGAAAGCTCGCCTCCAACTTCTAAATTGCGGAAACAAAAGCTTAGCCATTGCAAAAAAAAACTTGGTTTGGGAATAGTTCAGGAAAAGAAGCAAAAACTATCTCTAAATGAAATGAAACAGTTGTCTCGGGTATCGGATGCTCCCAGTCTGATTGGGAACAGGGTTATTACTGCCGGATGCTACCAGCATCCGATGGGGTTTAAAGAGTTAGAACTGCCTGTATCCCTAGCCACTGGTACCCCGGTGACACGTAAAACTGCCTGTATGCTTAGCCACACCGGTGACACGTAAAACTGCCTGTATGCTTAGCCACACCGGTGACACGTAAAACTGCCTGTATGCTTAGCCACCGGTACACCGATAACACATAAAACTGCCTGTATGCTTAGCCACCGGTACACCGATGACACATAAAACTGCCTGTATGCCTAGCCACCGGTACACCGATGACACATAAAACTGCCTGTATGCTTAGCCACCAGTACACCGATGACACATAAAACTGCCTGTATGCCTAGCCACCTGTACACCGATGACACGTAAAACTGCCTGTATGCCTAGCCACCTGTACACCGATGACACGTAAAACTGCCTGTATGCCTAGCCACCGGTACACCGGTGATGCTTAAGTAAAACTGCCTGTATGCCTAACCACCGGTACCCCGGTGACACGTAAAACTGCCTGTATGCCTAGCCACCTGTACCCCGGTGACACGTAAAATTGCCTGTATGCCTAGCCACCTGTACACCGGTGAGCAAGAACTTATCTCCAAACCGGCCCGCCTGGGACAAATCATGTTCAGGAAACCGTGTTTACAACACAGGATGTTACTGATTATTTTGAAGATCTTTCTGAATTAGATACTGGTAATGGCGAGGACTACCCTGAATGGGATATGGAATGTGATTCCGATGATCTTATGGATGCTGGTAATATATCGCTGAGGAGCTCAGGCAAGAGGGGCACGGTAGTCTCAGGAGGTCGGGGCTCAAAGGGTTAAGCATGGGGTCACCAAACCAATTCTCATGGACTAGATCTGGTCTGGGAGGGCGGTTTGTCTGGTCTGCCACCATGCCATCGTGCAGGGAGAGAAAAATTCAGAAGAATATGCTTTTATAGCATGCTGATTAGGACGGGTTCACCAAAATAATTTCATCATTTCATTGCACTGTACAGTGCGAATTAAATAAACGTTTATAAATTCTTGCTTGTTGGCTCTATTTTTTGTGTGTATTTTTTTTTGTTTGTGTGTTGATAAATCACTTGGTTGGTTGTCTTTATTTGTACATCAGTATTCTGTTGAACAAACTAATTCTCTGGCCTATGCTCGGCATTCTTTGTTATCGAGCCCACTTTTAAAAAAAGTTTGCTATCCCTTGATTTGAGCTGATTGAAGGGTTTAAGTTTTGTGACCTGAAAATGAAAAGTTTTTTTGTTTTTTTGAGGGAGGGGGGGGAACTGTGCTAGGATCCTAGAAAATTTTTTTGTCTTCCTGATGAGCACATTTCTATCTTTTTCAGGTTCGTGCGAGACCAAAGGGGTGCTACTGGGCAGTAATGCTGGGATCACCTCGGTGGAGTTCAGTCAAGACGTAAGTCTGTCATTGTCATTGTTATATGCAGACCACCTATCTTTATGTCCTACTGTGTAAGGAGACACGAGGTCCTGACTGGACAGGAAGGACATATGCCTCGAAAAACGAAGAAATTTTCCATAGGGCCAGACCACTGATATCCATAGTTAAGGGCTCTCAAAGGTCATAGGGGGCTGAGGGAATAAAAATGATAATAATGCCTCGCAATATCCATCAGCCTTGACCCTCAAGCCCACTGTACGTAATACAAATAGATAACATTTGTATATCGCAAGTTCCCGCTCAACAGCAAGCTCTGTGCATTTTACAATCTAAATTATTACCCCAACAGACTTGATAGCATTCTGAAACAATGTCAGCTTCTTGGGAGCATACAGTTCAAACTTCCATTTTGTGGGTGGTTGGCGGGTGCTCTGGTGTGGTTTGCTTCTTCTTTCCTGTCAAACATCTATCGTCCTTATCTCCCCTTCTTTTTTATGTTTGTTACTCTCTTGTAACACGTCTAATCTTCTGGCGCTCATATGACCTTATGCAGTTGCGAGCGCCGTAAGAACTAATACTAAACTAAAACTTCCATTTTAAAGGAGTTGAAACAGTAACATAGGAAATGTTAATGTGCAAAAAAGTGCCCCTACATTGACTGATTAGTTTTAAGACTCCGGCATAATATGTTGTTTTGAAAAGTGACGTATGTCTGAGTCTTACTCTGAACTATCAATATGTGTTTACTTTTTCAATGCCATATTATTAGTGACATCAGTAGCCTAGTGATGAGACTACCGGACTTGTAATCCTGAGATTGCGGGTTCGGGGGTTGGAGCTGTAGCTCGGTCTGACATTGTGTCCTTGGGAAAGGTACTTTACACGAATTTCCCACTTCGCTCCGTCTTTTCGGAGATGAATGTTAAACTCGGAGGTCCTGCGTCTTAAAAAACCTAACAGTGTGGGTAGGGGCGTTAAACCTCTTAAATAACCTAACAGTGTGGGTAGGGGCGTTAAACCTAGGAGACCATTTCACTATTTTTTATGCCGTATTCTGTTTGGACTTGCAAGGTTTTGGTTTATTTTTATGTGCATCTCTTTTAACTCCAACTCTCTCTCTCTCTCTCTCTCTTTCTCTCCTTCACAGGATTCTCAGATTGTGGGTGCTTCAAACGACTTTGCCTGCCGAGTGTGGGCGATCGGGACGCAGAGGTTGCAGGTATTGCACACTTATCTCCTCCTGGTTTTGGTTCTTTAAATTTTGTTTTTGTTTGTTTTGTTGGGGTTGTTGTTTTTTTTTTGGGGGGGGGGGGGGTTGTTTGCTTGTTTTTTCTGTTTGTAAATGGCCTGCTTAGTGTAAGACTCCAGTATACGTCATTTTGAAAAGTGATGTGGGACGGAGTATTGCAGTGGGTGGTTGGCGGGTGCTCTGGTGTGGTTTGCTCCTTCTTTCCTATCAAACATCTATCGTCCTGATCTCCCCTCCTTTTTTATGTTTGTTGCTCTCTTGTAACACCTCTAATCTTCGGCACTTATATGACCTTCTTGTGTTGCAAGTACCGTAAAACCCTTACTAAAACTAAAGGAGTATTGCACTGAAAAATTATTATAATATGTTGGATCACTTTGATAGGTAAACCTGGGTGTGGTTGCTAAGGGAACTCTTTAAGAATTTCATGGAAGGAAAAAACCCCCCCAATGAGGTAGTGTTGAAAGAAACCGGGGTGGGATGGACAGTAATAGAAACAGTTAGGAAAAGGCAGATACACAGGCTTGCCAACTGTCCCAAAGTTCAAATTTCCTGATTCAGGTCATTTTGAGGATAAATCTCTTAGTAATTAACCTCTCTGGTGTAATGGTAATGCTCTTTGTTGTTATTGGGTGTAAATTTCATTCTTTGGGGGGTAAAATTTAAAATCTCCCACACAGTAGTCTGCCTGCACTCAAAACAGACTCTCATAATATAAATTAATTGATTATTGTAAACAATAATTGTGTTTAAGCTAGACACATATTCGGTTTTCGTTGTTAGTCGCAACACTTGAGGTTTGCTTCTGGAAAAACATAAACTGTCCTGAAACCAACTCTTTGTCTCGTTTACAAAACGCTTTTTTTTTTTCCCAGTTGACCTTGACGGGCCACAGCGGCAAGGTGTTGTCTGCCAAATTCCTGGGAGACAGTAAAGTTGTGTCTGGCAGTTACGACCGAACGCTCAAAGTTTGGGATCTCAACAGCCGATCTTGTGAGTTCGTCAGGGACAGATGTTATGACAATTTTTCCTGTATTAATGTTTTCTTTTTTACGATTTATTTTGGATGTCATTTGGGGGAGACAAATCTCTCAGTTGAGTTCTCTGATTAATTTTGATGTGACTGAACCCTCACAGTTTGGGATTTTAACAGCCGATCTTGTGAGTACTCCTGGGATAGATGTTCTTACGATTCTTATGAATTAAGGATTATTTTTACGGGGGGGGGGGGAGGGGGGGGGAGGAAAATCTCTCAGTTGGGTTCTCTTATTGATTTTGACATTACTAAACCCTCGCAGTTTGGGGATTTGACTAGAGGTGTTTGTGGTTGCAGAAAGGACTGTAGTTATTACGATTCCTTAGGTCAGTACATGGTCACTCTATATATAACAACACTAAATGGGTCAGCTTAGAATCTCTAGTTGGTGGGTGGTTGGCGGGTGTTCTGGTGTGGTTTGCTCCTTCTTTCCTATCAAACAGCTATCTTCTTATCTCCCCTCCTTCTTTTTTGTGTTTGTTACTCTCTTGTAACACCTCTAATCTTCGGCACTTATATGACCTTATTGTGTTGCAAGTGCCGTAAAACTCTTACTAAAACTTTAAAAAATAAACCAATCTGTTGTTATGACAAAAAAGTGTACCAGAAACTGCATTGATCACTTCCTAAAAACAATAAAGAAGAGACTGATCCGGTTTTTGGGACACTTGAATCGAAATTAAGACCTTGATCATCAGCTCTTCCTGGTAAAATTCAAGGCAAACGAGGCAGGGCAACTTCATCAGAGAGCCTGAACGGATGAGTGGTAGGGAAAGACCAGGATAACGTAGTAGTGCTTTGGATGATGGTAGGAAAGAAATTGTTACCCAAGTCAGGACATATTTGAAAAAGCTCCAAAAATTTTTGTTAAGTAACATAGATATTATAAATTTTGTGAAAACTGGTAAGTTACTTAGAAATTATAAATTTTATGAAAACTGATAAGTTACATAGAAATTAGAAATTTTCTGAAAACTGATAAGTTACTTAGAAATTATACATTTTATGGAAACTGATAAGTTACATGGAAATTATAAATTTTCTGAAAACTGATAAGTTACATAGAAATTATAAATTTTATGAAAACTGATAAGTTACTTAGAAATTATACTTTTTATGAAAACTGATAAGTTACATAGAAATTATAAATTTTCTGAAAACTGATAAGTTACATAGAAATTATAAATTTTCTGAAAATTATACATTTTGTGAAAACATAAGTTACATAGAAATTATACATTTTATGAAAACTGATAAGTTACATAGAAACTATTGAGGCCTATTGGTGGTATGAAACTCAATGTTGTGTAATACATCATATGTGAAGCGTGCTGACAAATGAGTTACTTCTCGGATTCAAGCCTTAAGGAAATAGATACATTACGCTTTTTATAGATGAAGTTTTTACTATTTACAAGTATGAAATAATAAAAGACAGGTTACGGTTAAAGAATATGGCATCGATAGAAAGTCTACAAAATAACCCTAATGTCGACTTTTGGCCAATATCTCCATTTGTTGATTGCGAGAAGTGACTCATTTTGTCAGCACGCCTAATATTTTATAATTTAAAAAAAACTGGTGGGGGCTTTCTTTGGTGTTTATCGTTCTTTCATTGTTACTTCTTTTTATATAAAGTTTCAAGTCATGATTCACTCTCTCTATGTTGTTTCGGTGCATGGGTCTTACTTTTATACGTGCTGACTGACCATTAGTTTGTCGACATGTTTATCTTCACTCACAAATAAGTGAGTGGTAGAAGGGTACCACTGATAGGTCCTACTTCTTTTCTTTCCATCTGTTTGTCTGTCTTAGTGACTTGCTTTTCCCCTGCACAGAATGACTGATATTGTCTCCATGTGCTTCTCTTTACTTTAACAAACAAACAGACAAACTGAAAAATACATTTTTTCTGTCGTTGTATTGCAAAGGGTTTGTGCTGTTGAAGCTAGAGAGGTGAGCAGAGTAAGTCTGATTCCCTGTAAGCTCTTCTCTGTTGACATCCACCCCTTGGCGCTCATATGACCTTATGCAGTTGCGAGCGCTGTAAAACCTTAACTAAAACTAAAACAAAATGACCAGTATTGTGTCGATGGGCTTTTCTTTACTCAACCAAACAAACAAACTCAAAAATAAATTTTTACTGTTGTTGTATTGCATAGGGTTTGCAACAGAAGTTTCTGATTTTTGCAAAACCTGTCTCTCTCCGGACAGGCAGCAAAACGATATTTGCAGGCAGCAGTTGTAACGACCTTGTCACGCTACACGGGACCAGCATCATCAGCGGCCATTTTGACAAGCGGGTTCGGTTCTGGGACACGCGCGGCGCAGACACCAGCATCAATGAAATCCTCCTGGAGGGTCGACTCACGTCTTTATGCTTGGCTCCAGGTATGTCGCAGGCCTTTAACTCTTCATCTCCGAAATCCCGCGGGGCGGTGCTACTGACTGAAGTGTCTTTAGGCCATTCCCAAAGGGGGGTAAACCTGCATGTTTGCCGACAATCGTCTGAAATCCGACAATCGCGACCCGACCCGCGAACCGGCCGATGCTATCGCCAGGCCCGCCTGTATCAGTCAATGCAGTCAATGTGCGTAGTGCAAGGCCTGGCAGACTGCCAGCGACCCCTTTTTCTACCGTCGGCTTCGTCGGCACTTTCGACATAGTGCCGACCGCCGACGCGCGCACCGCCGACTGCCGACGTCGGCGTTTCCGACATAATTGTCGGAACCTAAGTAGAACGGCCATTTTGAATTTCGTTTGTTGACCAATTCAATTTTCAGATCGTGTGGATTCATTCAAGTCCGACTCTCGTTTGTTGACTAATTCAATTGTTCAGATCGTGTGGATTCATTCAAGTCCGACTCTCTTGTTCTAATAGAATATAGATCTAGAATCTAGATTTATATAGATCTAGATCATTATAGACCTCAATGGAGGATTCATATTCCAATTCTATTGTGTCAAACCCTATCATAGGTTGTGCTGTAATATTAATATTGGTAAAAATAATAAATAAGCATTAATTTCATCAGGTGCGTGAATTATTTATTTATTTAGATCTATATATCTAGATCTAGATATAGAATCTAAATCTAGATCTAGAATCTAGACTCAGCTGAGTCCCTCTGTTCGGATTCGGATGCGGATTTCTAGTTCAAGGCCTATTCCTATTCACTTGTTCTACAAGATCTAGATCTAGATTTATTTAGATTACTAGATCTATTCTAGAGAGCTAGATATCTATATGGAGGATTCATTATATTCCAATTCTATTGTGTTATTGTATCAAACCCTATAGCAATGTAGATGTAAGCCATTATAGATCTCTAGATTTAGATCTATATGCTCCTTGTTTTTTTTGGAGTGGTTTTTTAATTTTAATTTTTTTTTTCCATTTAGGACTTGTTTTGGCCTTTTTACATGAGGCCCGTTGCAGGTTCTTTTTGGGGGTAGGGTTAGGGTTAGGTCTCTTCTTTATTGTGTTTATAAGGGTTTTCGCTCGTTACTCGGATGTCCTTCCTTATGACACCCACAAAGGCTCTTTTTTTTGGGGGGGGGGGTTGCGCAAAATTTTCAGACAATCTGGTTGAGGCTCACATGCAGGTCTAGGGGGGACAGTAACCACGTTCTTATGCCCAGTAGAATTGTAAATCGTAAATGGGCTGATTCATTTATGTCATGCTTATAACTGCCTGAACTACAACAGGGAACTGCTGCTTTTTCTTTCTTAATCCTGACTATCGTCATTTTCCTCTACTTCTTTTGTATGTTTGTCACACTTTTGTGACCTGCTGTTTCCGGGGTGCCTTGACAGTCGAAGCAGACTTTGTGCTGTTGAACCTAGAGGGGTGAGCAGAGTAAGTCTGATTCCATGTAAGGATTTCTCTGTTGACATCCACCCCTTGGCGCTCATATGACCTAGTGCAGTTGCGAGCGCCGTAAAACCTCTAGTAAAACAAAGCATTTATATCCAAGGGGGGGGGGGGGGGGGGGTAAACCCACTATGCCAGGGCCCTTTTTTGGTACTAAATTTTAAAAATGACCAAAATGCCTCTAAATTGGTCATTAAATCAAAACAAGTGAACCTATTTTGGTAGTTGTTCATCTAATGAATGAACTCCCGATAAATGAGACCTGTTATCGGCAATTGACGAAAAGTAATTTGATGTTGAAGTGGCCGCAAAGGAAAGTACCCGAGCCGCTGTCATCGATTCGTCGGCACAGCAGTACGGACCATGAGCTGCTGGGAGCGGCTTGCCGGAGAAATACAGTTAAGATGTGATGCTATGTGCTAAATCTTTCTTGACATCCCAAATTAATCCCTTTTTATTTCTGAATGTATTCTTATTCAATTTCCTTCAGTTTGATATATAGCTTGTTACATTTGGAGCGATGGCTTGGCATATATGAAGTCCTTTTATACCTCACCTGTATAGGCAAATGAAGCCAAAAAGTAATTGCTTCTAGACACCAGAAACACTTCGTCTGGAAAGAATTGAACCATTAAAACACCGAAAGAGGCTGGATTACAATTACATGAGAACGTTGTTGTTGTTTTTCCAAGTGTATAAAAACCTCAGATTTCTGGTGTTGGGGTTTTATATTGCCTTTTTGTGATATTCCCCGTTCAGATTTCAGGTCCTTCTTTACTTTCCGTCTGCTGTTTCTGTCCGTCTGTCTGTCTGTCTGTCTGTCTGTCTGTCTGTCTGTCTGTCTGTCTGTCTGTCCGTCTGTCTGTCCGTCTGTCTGTCTGTCCTACTTTTTCCCAGCACTAAATGACTCGTTATTGGGCCCTTGTATTTTGTGCAAACGTCTGAGCTACTGTGTGGATGGTTGGCGGGTGCTCTGGTGTGGCTTGCTTTTTCTTTCCTTTCAAACATCTATCGTCCGTATCTCCCCTCCTTCTTTTTTGTGTTTGTTACTCTCTTGTAACACCTCTAATCTTCGGCACTTTTTTGACCTTATTGTGTTGCAAGTGCCGTAAAATTCTTACTAACACTAGACTGAGCTACAGTGGTTAAGCTGTTTGCAATCGCAGGTAGAGGATGTTAGTAATCATGTTGTTTTTGCTATTTATTTATTTATTTGTCTATTTATTAATTTATTTATCTATTTTATTATTTATTTATATTAATTAATTAATTAAATTAATTGTTTTGTTTGTTTCTCAGATAGGACCCAGTTGTTGTGTTGTTTGAAGGAGATTGGACTAAAGGTCATCGACCTCCGGATGAACCAGGTGTCTCATACTCTGACGTAAGTCTGAACCAAGGGGACAGGAAAGGGGAGAGGAGAGGGGGTGGGATTGTTGAAATTGAGGGGGTGGGGGGTGTTGTATAGATTGTAGATTGTTTTTTTTTTTTTTACTTTTGTAGTGGCTGGATTCTGTAACTGCTTTAGTCTTCAAGGTTTTTTGTTCTGTTTTTTTATATAAAAAATTGTGTTAAAAGAATTTTTTTTGTTCATAGCATTTGTTGTTGTTGCTGTCTCCTTTTCTAGTTGTTAAGTTGGGCTACTAAATGGGTGGTTGGCGGGTGCTCTGGTGTGGTTTGCTCCTTCTTTCCTATCAAACATCTATCGTCCTTATCTCCCCTTCTTCTTTTTTATGTTTGTTACTCTCTTGTAACAGCTCTATTCTTCTGG
>NW_004798392.1:116387-118298 GCF_000002075.1 Aplysia californica
TTATGTTTGTTACTCTCTTGTAACAGCTCTATTCTTCTGGCACTCATATGACCTTTTGCAGTTGCGAGCGCCGTAAAACTTCTACTAAAAGTAAAAACTAAATCCACTGCCAACCTCTCTGGTGTGAAAGTGAAGAAAAACTACCAGACCTGGACGATCAGATCATCACAATGTCTCATGCAGATCTAACTTTGACGCCCTCTCTGCACTGAGCCCTTGTAGTCGATCAGTGCCACTTTGAACTTAGAAAAACCTTAGACTTTAGAAGTGTCGAAGACATTTTATGAATTTTGAAGACAGATTACTAAATTTATATTTGTTGAATACTAAAATAGATGCTGGTGGGTGGGCAGCTCTGTATACATATGTACTGTAAGCTTAGCTGCAAACCAACAACTCAAACTATGTTGTATTTATATTTGAGGCACTGGTGAGGTTTGCTCCTTCATTCCTATCAAACTTCCATCGTCCCTATCGTCGGATCTTCAACACTAATTATGACCTCATAGTGTTGCTAGTGCTATAAAACTCTTTCTGCCCCGCGGGGTAGTGCCACTGACTGTAGTGTCTTTAGGCCATTCCCATAGGGGGGACATTTCCCGTTCAAGCACAGTAGAATTGTAAATGGGCTGATTCATGTCACACTCATAACTGTGCCTGATCTGCAACAGGGAACTGCTGCTTTTTCTTTCCTAATCCTTACTATTGTCATTTTTTCCTCTACTTCTTTTGTATGTTTGTCACTCTCTTGTGACCTGCTATTTTTGGGGTGCCTTGATAGTCGAAGCAGACTTTGTGCTGTTGAAGCTAGAGAGGTGAGCAGAGTAAGTTTGATTCCCTGTAAAGACTTCTCTGTTGACACCCACCCCTTGGCGCTCATATGACCTTATGCAGTTGCGAGCGCCGTAAAACCCTCTACTATTAATAAATAAAAAACTCTTTCTAAAACCTACTCTCTTATAACACCTCTAATGTTCGGCACTCATGTGACCTAATTACGTTACAAGTGCAGTATAACTTGTATTAAAATTAACTCTTACATGTCGCGTTCACAATGCACTGAACTAGCACAACTGATGAAAGCCCTGTGGTTTGAAAAGAATTTCGATACTTTAGTAAGTGTTTTATTAAGAGTTTTACAACACTTACACCGCATGAAGGTCGCGTAAGTGGTGAAGGTTAGAGGTCTTACTGTAGAGTAACAAACACACACAAAAAAAAGGAGGAGAGATAAGGACGATAGATGCTTGATAGGAAAGAAGGAGTAAACCACACCAGAGCAGCCGCCAACCACCCAAATTTTTAGATAATTTACAAATAATGAAAGAAATGACAACTGAATGCAGTGTGATGAGAGGCTGAGGTAGTCGTTTGCAGGAATCTGCCTAAGTTGTTAAATCTGTGCCTGTCTCTCTCTCTGATTTCAGTGCTGATGGCTTCAAAGTTGGCTGTGATTGGTCGAGGGCTGTGTTCAGGTGAGTTTTCATTGGTCGATGCGGCAGTGCCGTACATGTCAGGTGAAACATTCTAGTGGAAGTGGGATCTTTAACCCTATTCATACGCCCTGGGGTAATTTTGTACCCCCAGGGTTGCATTCTTTACATTTTAGAATACTTCTAGTGTGAAGATCTCTTGGATACGATAGTAAAACTCGACGTACGGATAAGGTTCAAGAGCATTATGTTTACAGATGGCTGTGATCGTTAGTGAGTAAATTGTTTTGGTTGTGAATGAGATGAGAATGAGGGGGCTTTCGTGGCCTAGAGGTTAAGGTGTTGGCCTCTCATTCAAAGGTCCCGGGTTCGAATCCGGGTAGCGACCAAAAAATTTTCTTCTCTAAAATTGTCTCCTTTCACCTCCTTTCCTGCTCTCTAGCAATGTTCTGTTGTCTGTTTTCATTTCCACTTTCTG
>NW_004798392.1:119113-138116 GCF_000002075.1 Aplysia californica
TTTTAGTTATATTATTATATAATATATAGTGCTTTTACTGCTATTTTATTGTTGTTGTTATCCTTTTCATATTTGTTACTTTTGAAAGAATTTGATCTCAATCTTGGTGTTTTCTGTCCATGTCTCTTTCACCCCGCCCCCCACACCACACCGCCAACACCACCTCCACTTCCAGCCCCGATGCCCAGTATGCTGCTGGCGGATCCTCCGATGGTAGCGTATACGTGTGGAATCTGAACAAGTCAAGGGTGGAGAGGGTGCTGAAAGAACACAGGTGTGTGTGTGTGTGTGTGTGTGTGTGTGTGTGTCAGTGTGTGTGTGTGTGTGTGTTTGTGTGTGTGTGTCAGTGTGTGTGTGTGTTTGTGTGTCTGTGTGTCAGTGTGTGTGTGTGTGTGTGTTTAAGTGTGTGTGTGTTGTGTGAGTATCTCTGTCTTTCTGCTGGGATGTTGTATTCCTCTCAGCCCAGGTTGGTAGCCCCTGACGACAGACGGGGTCGAAGTCCGAGCAGCCGGCCTCTTAAGACTTACAGTACCGCAGGGTCATATAGTGAAAAAACCCTTGAGTACTGCACCGATTTAAAAGTCAACAAAATAATAAGGGTGGGTTACAAAAAAGTTCTTTGAAACAAAAGTCATTGACAGAATTACGTGAGATGTTCAAGATATATTCAGAAATAAAAGTACTTCATAGAAAAACCTCTTTTTGCGACATATAGACATCATGATAAAACTCCCATTCTGTTTGGAGAGGGTAGGCACGCCCACTTGAATTTCTAAATCTACAATAGCGATTTGGAAACGCTGAAGCCATGGTAGAACAAATAATGGGGGAAAATAAAACCTTCACAGCTCAAGAAACGCACTTTAAACATTCGAAGCGCTACATCAACGACTCAGCTATCACATAGATTGATTCCGCTTGATATTTACTTCCGTGGAGAAGTTCCGTTAGTTGCTTAGTTTGCCTGGTTGAGTCAGCGACTCTTGGTCGCCAGCGATATTGAGCAGAAATTACGGGTCGGTGACTTAAATGATTCCAATTGTGCTGATAGGGGCGTGAAAACTCCTCCAGTAATAAAGAAAATCTTTTATTTTAAAAATGATGTTTGTCTTGTGTTTCAGTCACACGGTAGTTGCCTGCGCCTGGAATCCTTCAGGGACGTCGCTGGTCAGCTGTGAAAAGGGCAAGAAGGTGGTGCTGTGGTCCGACTATTGACTGCTCGCCCCGCCCACCTACCCCGACCTTAGGCATTACGTAGTGAGTAGCACAGCCATTGCTTTTGTAGCTTTAGTGAAAGTTTTACGGCGCTTGCAATTGAATACGGTTGTATAAGTGTGGAAAATTAGAAATGTTGCAAGAGCGTAACAAACACACACAAAAGGAGTAGGAGAGAGAAGGACGATAGATGTTTGATAGGAAAGAAGAAGCAAACCAGACCAGAGCCCCCATGCATAGTCATTGGTATTTATGAAATGAATGGTGTTGAGAATATTTAAAAAACATTTTTTTAATTGTTTCTTTTTTGGCGGGGGGAATAAATCTTTTTAATTTTGTACTGTTGTTTGACCACCCACCCACCTACCTACCCCGACCTTAGGCTTTACGAAGTGAGTAGCACGGTCATTGCTTTTGTAATTTTGGTAAAAGCTTTATGGCGCTTGCAACTCAGTAAGGTGATTTAAGTGCTTTTTAGTGAAAGTTTTACGGCACTTGCAACTCGAAAAGTCATATATATAAGTGCTTTTTAGTTTTAGTGAAAGTTTTACAGTGCTTGTAACACAATTAGGTTGTATAAGTGCTGAAAATTATAGGTGTTACAAGAGAGTAACAAACACTAATAAGGAGTAGGAGAGGGTATTCCCAGTAGATGGATGGAGATACTTGATTAAAATGTTCACTCCCTCATTCAAGAAGCCCGTAGGATCCTCTCACTGTCAAAAACAATTAGAAAGAGACAAATACAGTTTCTGGGACACTTGAATAGACATTAGGCCCTTGAACATCCAGGTCTCGCTGGACAAATTGAAGGCGAACAAGGCAGGGGGAGGTCCAGGGCAACTTACTTGGAGAGCCGAAACAGATGGGTAACAGGGACAGATTCGGATTGTGGTAAATTTCTAAACAAATTTTTAGAGCATCCATGGAAAGGAATGAATCTCCTGTACATGATTGCATATGTCTGCCACAGATCTGGCACACGATGATGATGATGATGATGATGATGATGATGATGATGATGAATGTTTCAAGTATCGCTTCTCAAGGAAGCTGATTTTCTCTCTTTCTGTACTTCAGATTCCATCATCCCACGGTACTCTTATTCCCCGGTGTCGGCTCAGAATCAAGATCGAGATGATGGACGTCCAGAAGCGGTGCTCTCCCATGGATGTACGGCGACTCCCCTGTGGATGCGAGGACCAAAATTTATTTTATACGGGGGTCTTAATTAAACCAGGGTGACTAGAGAATGATCAGACTGAAGTGCGTTGAATGTATCATGTGTATCATATTGGTGGTTGTGGGGGTGTCTGAGTTTAGTTGTGAAGTTGTGAATGCTGTTCTGTAGAATTTAAGACGTATATGTGCTCATTTAGGAGGCTGGAGGTTGCGATGGACCGTGTGTTTGTGAGGAGTGGAGCTGTTGTGTGCTGTCGCTGGAGTGTGAGTGGAGGGGTGCGGATGGATGGAGAGCGCCACCGGTGGGTCCTAGTTCTACTTTTCTTTCCCCATCTGTTGTTCCTGTCTGTCTTTCTTACTTTTGTGGGTGAGTGAGTGGTTGGCGGGTGCTCTGGTGTGGTTTGCTTCTTCTTTCCTATCAAACATCTATCGTCCTTATCTCCCCTCCTTCTTTTTTGTGTTTGTTACTCTCTTGTAACACCTCTAATCTTCGGCACTTAAATGATCACATTGTGTTGCATGTGCCGTAAAACTCTTACTAGAACTAAACTTTCTTGCTTTTTCCCAGCGCAATGAACCATGACTGTTGACGTTGGTCTCCTTACTTAACCTTCTTTACGCCATATATAGGTCAGCAGGTCAGCACAGAAGATGGCGGCCAGCTGATGGCTTCCCAGAACCAAATTATTTCTGTGTTTTTCTGAGGTTCAGGGGGTTGTAGCAAAGAAATTGCTTTTGCTTTTGATCTAATCGATGTATTTCAATAAAATTTCCCATACAAAGACCTAGGACGCCAGTGTCTAAATTTAGAGTGGAATGTTCTTATTTCTAAGCCTGCACTACAGGCGGGTGTCGGGCCGGTAAAAGCCGGTGTGGCTCTACAGCGGGAAAGCCAGTAAAAAGTATGGCAACATGAGCGGAAGGTTGGTTCAGGCAGGTATGGCTCAAAAAGGGTTAAACAAACTAATTAAAGGGAACAGTTACTCTCAGGGGACGGCTGGATTGGGAACATAAGATGGTCAGAAAGCAGATTGTTTGGTACTGACTAGACGGGCAGTGATGGATGACATGGCCTAGTGTCTGAACCACCGGGGGAAATGTTCCCACTGTTTGCCAGAATGTCCGTCTACCTTTTTTTTTCTTCAGCTCCCTTGGATTTTTAACCCTATCTGTACGTCATGTTTTACCATCGTATCCATACGACGTGGGGGACTCTGTGCCACCATTTAACCCTATCCGTACGTCGTGTTTTACCATCGTATCCATACGACGTGGGGAACTCTGTGCCACCACTTTCCAACGAGGAAATTTACTCGTTAATCCAATCCGTACGCTTTGCATAGCAGTCTGTCAAAATGATTTTTTTAGAAATACTGAAAGTTTCAAAGAGATCTTCGTACTAGAAGTATTCTAAAATGTGAAGAATACAACCCCAGGGGTACAAAATGACCCCAGAGTGTACGGACAGGGTTAAGTCTTATTTCTATTGGACGTCTTTAGTGTAGATGGTCTTGTAGGCAAAACAAGTCAGATTGAGATATTTGGGGGAAAATGTTACGACGTTTTTCATTTGAATGGTTATGATATTTTCTGTCTCAGTGGTTACGATATTTTGAGATGTATAGATTTGAAGTGCTGAATGTCTGTGTGTTTTACAAGCAGCTGTTTAGGAATTGGAAGACGTTAAGTCTCTTTTCTGTTTCCTACTTTGTCATGTATCTTGGTGCCTGTTTTTTCTCCCTTTTTAAGAGAGGAATGTGTAAGTAATGATTAATGAGTACGTTTCAAACTGTGAGAGAATGATGAATCATATAGGGAACTAACAAACTAATATCTTTGAACCAATTATGCCTGGAAGTTTGAGGTGGATTGTCGATTGTGTGGCGAATTGAAATTTTTTTCACTTTTGAATGTTTAAGAGGACAAATAATGAGAAACGGGTGTGATTTTATATAAGAAATGAGAGAGTTGAGTGAGAGAGACAGTCAAGGAGACAGATTGCTTGTTGTAATTTCATGAACTGCAAGTTTGTCTCGCTTTTGGCAATTGTTTTAACGTTAATTTTTTAAAAAGTACTGTAGTTGATTATATTCATACACAATTTTTTTTTCAAGTTTTATAAGAAGATTTCATCGCTAGATCTAGACTTGTTTTGTTTTTGGTGATTGTTTTACCCTTTCTTTTTTAAAAGACTGTAGCGGATGATATTCGTACAAAATTCTTTTTAAAAGTTTTTTTTTTAAGTTTTATAAAAAAGATTTTATCACTAGACGGTACATTCTGTCGATGATTGGCCATGTAGTGAAGTAGTACTGTGTGATTTTAGAACTGTAAGGTCCAATTTCCAACGTAACCTTTTACAAAATAGGTGAAAGCTGTCTTTAAATTTTTTTCAAAAATTCCATTTGAATGAGCTATAGGGTAGTACAGTGACTTTCGTACTGTTGGTGTTACAAGCAACCACTATGTCCAAATTTGGAGAAATTTTTAAAATTTTACACCCTCTCAAAGCTTTATGAAAAACGCACCTTTCAGCATCACCAAACTGCAGCTTAATCCCGTGGTCAAGGCGTACAGTTTTCTTGCTTTTCATGAATCTTGATAGGAAAGGCACGACAAAAACTAGTTGGTTTTTTTGTTTGGTATCTGGTGTAAAAAGTACTCAAATGGACTAAAGTAGATTGCTTGTGACATCGACAATTATTTGCTACTGATTTTTTTTTCATCTTTTTTCTTTTTTTTTTTGGGTGGGTGTACAATTATTTTCTACTGATTTTTTTTTTTTTGGGTGGGTGTTGCGTGTTTACTTTTTGGCAGTATGGTAAAGATTAATAACTGGCTTTCTTACATTATGTGTTGTTCTGTTTGATGATGCGGCCTTTTTGTTGCTCAAAACCAACGTCTACAACCTGTCGTTTGTGCAGCTCTTTGTGGTAGTGATGCTGCTGTTGATGGGGTGAACGTTGCGGAAGTTGCTGTTGTCCGGATGTTGCTGTTGTCCGGATGTTGCTGTTGTGCCGAATGTCGTAGGGCCAAGTCTTGTGGTTCTTGGATGTGCATGTTGTTTGGCAGCTGTGGCTTCACCAAAGTTAATCGGCAAAGTTCTATTGAGCGGGAGTTCCGCTGTATTGTTTTTGCTTGTTCTTTTTTCTTGATCTTTGAGTCAGTTGAAAATTAGATATAGATTTTTTTTTTTAAAATCGGTCAGAAATATCATTTTCAAACATGCGTGAGTGGGTGGTTGGCGGGTTCTCTGGTGTGGTTTGCTTCTTCTTTCCTATCATTCAAACATCTATCGTCCTTATCTCCCCTTCTTCCTTTTTATATTTGTTACTCTCCTGTAACACCTCTAATCTTCTGCACTTATATGACCTTATTGTGTTGCAAGTGCCGTAAAACTCTTACTAAAAATAAGATATAGACATTTTTTTTAAAAATCGGATGGAAGTACTATTTTCCAACATGCATAACAGCATCTGTGGTTTTGTGGTTAGACGCTTCACCCTCTCAAACTGGAGACCTGAGTTCGATTCCCGGGTGGGGAGAATTTTTGTTGAGTGTCTCTATCTCTGTCTTTGTGCTGGGTGTGTGTGTGTTGTATCTCTCTCAGCCTGGGTTGGCCCTGACCCTGAGAGGTAGGCTCAGAAGCCGCCCCTTAAATAACTGCTACTGTTGAGTGGTTACAGTTTGGATCAGAGTATCGCTTTTGTCGTATTTTCTGGGACGTCTGTGTGTGTGTGTGCCCGAGCGCATGTGTGTGTGTGCGTGTGTGTGTTTGTGTGTGTGAGTTAGTCAATGCCTATGTGTATGTCAGTGTGTGTGCGTGCGTGCATTGCATTGTCTCCAGATGATCAAGTTGTGTAGATTGATGCACAGATCTCTTCTTCTTGTGCCAAATTTTGTTTCTACAACAGTGAGATGTGGGAGGAAAGTTGGGTGGTTGGCGCGTGCTCTGGTGTGGTCTACTCTTTCTTTTCTATCAAACATCTATCGTTCCTTTTCTCCTCTCCTTCTTTTCTGTGTTTGTTACTCTCTTGTAACACCTCTAATCTTCGGCACTTTTTATGACTTTGTGTTGCAAGTGCCGTAAAACTTTTATTGAAACAAAAAAGCGAAGAGAGTGGTTATGTGAGGACTTTTCGTACCGAATGAAATCTTTTATTGGCTACTAGATTCTAGAACAGAGAGGATCTTTGTATTGAAATCTAGAAACAGAAAAGAGAGGGTTGTTATCAGTCTATTTCTATAAAAAAGAATCATTCTATTGGTTAAAAGTGGATGGAGGGCGGGGCTGATGTGGCATATTCTTTTTCTTCCTCCTCTTTTTCTGTCTGTCTGTCTGTCTGTCTGTCTGTCTGTCTGTCTGTCTGTCTGTCTGTCTGTCCGACGTGCTCTTGGCGTGCACAACAAGACCATTACAGTGTTCATGGTTTTCTTTTTATTCACCAACTTCAAAAACCACCATACTGATACGCTTCAGTGATAAAACTTGCGTAGTCTTTTTTGTCTTTTTGTCTTTTTGTTGTTTTTTGTCTTTTTTTTTGTCTTTTTGTCTTTTTTTTTGTCTTTTTGTCTTTTTGTCTTTTTGTCTTTTTGTTGTTTTTTGTCTTTTTTTTTTGTCTTTTTGTCTTTTTGTTGTTTTTTTCTGAAGCTGTTGTATTTTCCGCCTTTGTTGTCAATTCTCCTTTTTCCTGATCCTGTGCCAAAATCCCAGAAAATTACTTCTTGTTCCATTTTAAGAAAGAGAAGCCTGAGGCAGGGTAAAGTGGCCACTGTGGGTGGTTGGTGGGTGCTCTGGTGTGGTTTTTTAAAATATCGTTTTGATGTGTGTTATATGCAGCCCGAACTGTATGCTTCATGGGAGCCAAGAATGTTCCAGTGTGTTCTTCTAAGGTGTCCTGGGGTAATGAGAATTGTAAAGCACATAGAGCTTGCTGTAGAGTGTGGATGTGTGCTGTATGAGTGTGATTGTGATTATTATTTTTATTATTATTACTTTTATTGTTATTATTATTACTATTATTGTTATTATTATTACTATTATTATTTTTATTACTATTATTGTTATTATTGTTATCGTTATTATTGTTTGCTTAGCTTGTAGTTACGAAGACATGAATGTAGATACAACAAGACATAATTTGAGCGTGGAACTGTTTTTACTTTTGTAAGTCGGCGTAGGGTAATATTTCATGTATTTTTGCATACATATTTAGCAGACGAATTGAAACGTCATTTTGATTTATGCCAGAGAGCTCTTTTTAAACTCTTCTGTTTTATAGATTGTTGTTGTGAGTGATTTATGAGCCACATCTCTCCGGGGGTTTTTATCGTCTAAGATTTAAACATGTGGGACTGGGTTTTGAAATGTAACTCTTTTCCTTCCTTGTACTTGATTTATTGATGGAACTGATTTTTATGAGGGGTGTGTTTTGTTGTCACTCTCTGTGTCGTATCTCTGACATGTTGTTGTTAGCGATCCAGTAACGTCTGAGCGGTAACTCTTCTGCATGATGTCATTCGGTAATAGCTGCATGTCTGTTCTTATTGTTGTCTTGAGGAGTAGAGGCAGTTAGATGTGTGGGGGAGCTTGGGAAGAAAACATCCCCTCAAATCAGTTAGTTTTCTACAGAAGAACAGATGATGTTCCACTGTCTCTGAGGGGTAGTCACATAGTGGACAGACAGTAGACTGATTTACTCCAATTCGGTTGAGATGTTGATTGAGGGGCCCATGTTGTGTTCTGAGTTGGAAGATTCTATATCTCTGAGATTAGTGTTGCATAATTTGAGCTTTAGGATTTATTTCTGGTGTTTGTCGTAGCTACCAGTATCTGTAATTTGAAGGCGGGTAAGCTCTTGGCTATCGTGCACGGAAGATGTGGTTCGATTCCCAGGTGGGACGGGTTTTAATTTTAATGAATTCTTCTGACGTCTGCGTAGATTAGCCCAGATTGGCCTGGAAAGCAGGGTCAAGGTCAAGGTCATCCACCTCTCTACATGATCTTAGTATGTCGACAGGGGTGTGAAAGCATTGCAATCTCTTTCTGGCAGTGTGTGACAAGTTGCATTTAGAACTCAGCTGCCTTTTTTGGTGGGTTTTTTTCTCCAGTATGTCCAGATGTTCGAACTAATCGTGTACGCTGATTTCTCTTTTATTGTAGTGTTTGTTTGTATCTAACAAAAAAATCTGGAATGTACAGTATAACACGGATAGCTTGAATTCGTTGGGACCGGCCTCGGTAGTTGGAGGGATCCCTAGTTTAAGGGATCCCTAGTTGGAGGGATTCCTAGTTGGAGGGATATCTTACAGAGATAAAGAAGAAAAATCCCAGACAGCAGGTACAGTTCGACGGATGCGTGATTTCGAGTCTTCTGTGTTGGACCTATCCGTGTTATACTGTGATTTGTGATGAAGAGTTATTTATTTATGTGGGTAATGTTACTTACCCGGTTCACACGTCTGCCTTACAGAGTCCTCTGGCAGGGAGAAAGATAGTATAGAGTGGGATGTGTGTGTGTGTGTGTGTGTGTGTGTTTGTGTGTGTGTTCATGTTTGCACATATGTGTGAGTGTGTAAGAGAATATTGTAAGAGTGAATCCGCCAAAAAAAAAACAAATTTCGCAGGCTGAGAGATTTCAGCTTTCTCTTTACAGCAGCCATTTGGTAGCAAACACACACGGGTTTGTTCTGTTGATTTTCTGATCGAGTCGCTGCGATTGAAGATTTCTGATATAGTAGCCATGATTGAGGATTTCTGAGAAAGCATTACTGATTGAGAAACTCTGATAGAGTGGCTATGATTGAGGATTTCTTTTCTGTTTTATTTTCTGGTAGAGTAGCTGCAGTTGAAGATTTGTAGCAGCCATGAGAAACAGTAAAACGCTTACTTAAAGCAAACGGATGAATTAAGACCCGTAATAGGTCAGATCAGAAAATCTGGAGTTTTTTGTTGTTAACATCATGCATTGGAGTTGATGAAGGGTTTCGATTTTTCATCCTTTTTAAAAAAAAAAATTATGTGGGGTGTCGTGGTGAAATCAGGCGCTCGTCAAAATAATGATATCAAAGTAAATCCCTATGTTCTTCAAATCTTGAAATTTTTATAGAATTTTTATTTTAAGGCTCAACATCTTTTAATTTTACGTCCATTTAAAAACACACAGCTGTGTGGATTTTACTTGAATTTACTTGGATTCAGAGCTAGAATTATAGCAGGCGGCACATGTCCATAGCTGCTCATCTCTCCTTTCCAGCGTCCACCTCAGGATCTTCCTGCTAATTGTCTCCATGAGGGGCTGGTTTGAGACACGCCTGACCACTCCTCGGAGCAAACTTTTGTTTTACGACACTTGTGTGGATTTTACTGAAACACGTTTGATGGAAACACAAGGGATGCTTTAGAAGTCCCCAAACTTTTACGGCCTTTTTCTCACTTATTTTACCTTTCAATCCAGGTGACCCCCTGCTCCTTCAATCCGAAATATGTCCATTACTATTCAAGATAGAGGGCTAATACATGTATTTTCATCAAAAGCAGGATAAATGCACACGCTTTAAGATGATACCAATAACTCCATGTGCCGAAAAATTGACGAGCGTCTGATTCTGCCGCGTCGTGACACATACGTCGCTGTCAGTTTTCTCTGTGGTCCTGTCGTAATCCCAGCGACGTCTGTCGTGGTAATGTTCTAAATCTTCGCAGTTGCATGCTCTAGACATGAATTCGATTGTCAAATCTGAGATGAAGAATCTTGCTTCTTATTTCCTATCAAACGTCTATCGTTTTCATCTCCCCTCCCTTCTTTTTTGTGTTTGTTACTCTCTTGTAACACCTCTAATCTTCGACGGTCCTATCGGAGACGGACGTTAAACTAGGAGGTCCCGCCCCTTAAATAACCTAATAGTGTTGATAGGGGCGTTAAACCTATACCGTCTTTTCTAATCTTCGGCACTTTTATGACCTTGTTGTGTTGCAAGTGCCGTAAAACACTTACTAAAAAGTAAAGCAAAATGGGGAAGTTGTTTATGGAGTGTCCCTGTTTGTCTGCGGCAATGTTGTATCCCTCTCAGCCTGGGTTAGAGAAGCCGCCCACCTAAAAAATTGTTACAACATGTATCTGAATTGTGTTGATAGTGGTGTGAAATGTTTCTAACTATTCAGAGAACTGCATATATATTGTTGTGAATTGTTTTTGAATTTCATTTCTTCTTCTCATGTGACTTGTCTTCCTGATGTAGCCGTCTTGGTTCAGGATGTTCTGTATATGTGTCATGTGTTCTGTACCGCTATATGACCAAACAACCCAGGCTTGGCTCCTCTGTGCTAGTGAAAGGTCATAGCTCCAATCAAACGAAAGAGAGAGAGAGAGAGAGAGAGAGAGAGACAGAGAGAGAGAGAGAGAGAGAGAGAGAGAGAGAGAGACAGTGAGAGAGAGAGAGAGAGAGAGAGAGAGAGAGAGACAGAGAGAGAATTACAGAGATAGAGTGAGACATACTGATAGATGGAGAGAGATAAAGAGAGAGTGTGTTTGTTTGTATGTGTGTGTGTGCGTGTGTGCGCGTGCGCGTGTGCGTGTGTGCATGCGTGTGTGTGTGTGTGTGTGTGTGTGTGTGTGTGTGTGTGAACTGTTGCTTGGAAGGTTTACCCTGTGTGTACATTGTACTTCCTTACAACTCCCAAGCTGCCTCTGTACCGAACTAGTGACGTGTGTAGGGAGACGAAGTATTTGTAGATGTGTACATCGTATGATTATATTGAACGTGTAGTTCTCTGTACCGTTTGTTGACAGATGTGTAGCGGGGTGGTTGGCAGGGGGAGCGTGCCAGTTTGTCACAGGCCTCGACTATGTCCTGCATGGTGGAAGTTATCACTGACACTCTCAAAAAGAGTAAATGAATAATTGATGGATTGTATGAATTGAATTGTTTTCAACGAAAGAACATTCATTGTTGAAATTTTACAGAGTAATTTGCTTTGATTTGCGTACAAAAAAAGGAAGAAATATTAAAGAACACAAGCTGAATTGACATTTTAGAGGGACTATCTCTAAACCACCAATTTGAAGGTGGATAATAAAAGACTTAAGTGACAACTACAGTGTTAAAGAGCTGTAATTATGACTGTCATCAGTACTCAAATACTTAAATGAAACTGTGACAAACTGGTCCTGTGACAAACTGGAGTGTAGCCCCCGTTGGCGGGTGCTCTGATGTGTTTTGTGTCTTCTTTCCTATCAACAAACATCTGTCATCCTTTAATCTTTCCT
Organism: Aplysia californica; assembly: GCF_000002075.1. Classification (NCBI taxonomy): domain Eukaryota; kingdom Metazoa; phylum Mollusca; class Gastropoda; order Aplysiida; family Aplysiidae; genus Aplysia; species Aplysia californica. Next base: position 130,780 of record NW_004798392.1, read on the forward strand.
CCTTTTTTTGTGTTTGTTACTCTCATGAAACACTTCTAATCTCTGGTGACACTTATATGACCTTATTGTGTTTCAAGTGCTGTGTAACTGTTACAAAAATTAAAAACCGATAGGGGGAATGTGTACAGGGTTGTAAACCAAGTGAGTCTTTCAGAGTATCATTGTGTGCAGATGTTTGCTGATTATGAGGACAAGATGTGTGTGTGTGTGTGTGAGAGAGAGAGAGAAAGAGAGAGAGAGAGAGGGAGAGGGAGAGAGAGAGAGAGAGAGAACACAATGGTATTATGCTCCAAGTGTGTATTTGGTTTCTTGTAATAAATGTTTCAACTGTCAAAAAAAAAGAAAGAAAAAATAGTATGAAAAGTATTCTGATTTAGACGATGAGAGAAGGCGTTTAGAAATAACCCACAATATTTGGTACTATTTAATGTTGTGTGTGCCGACTCCTGAGTTTTATTTAGGGCCTGTAGATGGACCCAGGCAATAGTTTTAGAACAATACAAAAAAAAGAGTTGTTGTATTTCATCTGATTTACGCTGTTAGATCGTTGTACCATTGATACCTCAACTCTGTTTGAGATGGTTTTATCCCATGCTGTGTTGTCTTTAATGTCATACTGTGTTGTGATAGAGCTAAGAAAACCAGGTGTGGGGGGTTGGTGCGTGCTCTGGTGTGGTTTGCTCCTTCTTTCCCGTCAACAAACATCTATTGACCTTGTCTCTTCTTTTTTGTGTTTGTTACTCTCTTGTAACACCTCTAATCTTCAGCACTTATATGACCGAATTGTGTTGCGAGTGCCATTAAACGCTTGCTAAAACTAAAGAAAACCAGATGAACTGTGCAAAGCATCAGGAAACATTTTTAGACTACTCGTTGTAAGATTGTACAGGATCTCCTATCGCCATACTTCCCCGGCATCTTTCATTTTTGTCATTGTATGTCAATTACGAGATAGCGTTGTCAGAAGAAGCGAAAAACTGGTTTGTTTCGGGTGGGACATTATTTGTAGACAAAATGTTTATTTCATCTAAATTCAGTACTATTTTAAGTAGAGATATGAGATTAGGACTGATCAGTAAGCCTCGTCAGACTCTACAACGTACTTTAATAAGTATAATAATAAACAGCAGTTTTATAGCGCAAGTTCCAACTCAACAGCATAGTTGATTTTCATTTTTTTTTCTGGAAATGTTGACCTATTGCATTGTGTACAATATTGAGTGGTGCGGCCATCATCTGCCTGTGGCACGTACAGTCAAGTTTAACTGTCCAAAACTCCTAGTGTGGGTGGTTGGCGGGTGCTCTGGTGTGGTTTGCACCTTCTTTCCTGTCAAACATCTGTCATCTTTATCTCCCCTCCTTTTTTGTGTTTGTTACTCTCTTGCAACACCTCTAATCTTCGGCACTTGTATGACCTTATTGTGTTGCAAGTGCCGTAAAACTCTTACTAAAACTAAAACTAAAACACACTGAAGAAAGTATTTTGGATTTCTGTAGGAAGTTTCATGACCTCTGTCATTGAAAGGGTTTGGGTTTTTTTTGGATTTTTTTGTGGTTCCGAGTTAAGTTTATAGAATGGAGTCTGCTTAGACGGAACAGTGGTAGTTAGTCCGAAAAGAGCACGGAACGGAAAGGAAACCCTGCATTTTTTTCTTCTTTTTCTTGTTTGAGCAACCTCTCTATCTAGAACTGAAAACCTGGCTAAATCGAAGGATATTCAGCAGTCCTGCATATTTTTGTTTAAGTTGACTCCACTGAATATCTAATACGTGTATGTGTGTGCTGAGAGAAATGGCTCATTTGTTGGCAAAACTTTTTTTGAGCATCGGGGTGAAAAGGCAAAAAAATTTGTACGGGTCAAAAATTTAATTCCATAATAAAACGCGCGTTTTACCATTTCTTAATATCATATTATCGGAAGGTTTTTAGTAATATTTTAAGGCTTTTTTTTTATTTATTAGAAATTTTTTCTGCATGTTGTACTTCATCAAAGGTTAAAAAGTGCTAGAAATTTTGTTTTTCTCCAAACTTTGTTTTTACACTGTATGTTACAAAATCTGGCATATCTCTAAGAACTAATCAAAATATTTGAAAAATTAAAAAATCAACGTGTTCAGCACTGAATTGGCTACAAGAATGAATATACCCTTATTTCAATCTTCCAAAATGTTTACCAACTGGGACCTTTCTCCGGGCACACACATAATATATGCTTAGGATTGTAGCTTGATCCTTGTATTGTACCGACTCCTCCTTACTGTCTGTCTGTCTGTCTGCTGGAGGTGCTGTGGGAGCTTTGTTGATGATGACCTCAGATAGATTTTATGTGAGGCATCGTGGTGAAATCAGGCGCTTGTCCAAATAGCAAAATTGAAGAAATGGGCATTTTCTCACCAGTTTCGCAATTTTAATCAAATTTTTGTTTTTTTATTCAACCCTTTTATGTCCAAATAAAGACACATTTCCATATATGAATTATTTTGAAAAACGTTGATTAAAAGCTCAAAATATGTAATTTTTCAGTTTTGAAAGACTCTTTAGCTATTGAAGTTACCAACTTTGGCGGCCATTTTGTCCCTATTTTTACCACTAATGCCAAGTGAACTTACCTCTTTCAATCACAAATATCTTCACTTCTGCTCAAGATAAAAGAGTATTTTTTTTCATCAAAAGCATGATAAATGAGCAAGTTTTAAGATGATACCAATAACACCATATTCCTAAAAGACACATATATATACAATATTATATATATATATATATATTATATATATATATATATATTAGATATATATATATATATATTTATATACATATATATACATGTGTGTGTATTAGATACACATGTAGATATATATATATATATATATATTTATATACATATATATATATACATGTGTGTGTATTACATAAATGCAGTCGGGCACAGAAAACACGAACACTTAACATTGGAAACCACGGATAGCTCGTACAATTTGCCATTCTGTCCCCGTCGTTTTGTGCAAGAAAAATTCTGAAGTTATGCAAACTGAGCCCAAAAATGTGAAATTATGCGATTCTCTTCATTTTTAACAAAGAATAATAAAGGAAAATAATCAGAAATTATGCAAAAAATGATCAAATTTTGCTAAATTATGCGGGATGCATAAAACCATGGGGACAGGCCGTTCCCCAACTGATCTCTCTGTAATATTTTGCCGTATGGTTTTCCCGAACTATGGATGTGTCGAACACATTCGTCAATCTTCAACATGGTTGAGTTATCTGTGCTCAACTGTATGTATGTATCTATGTATGTAACATGTCTAAATGTGTGTGTGTGTGTGTGTATGTGTGTGTGTGTGTATGTGTGTGGGTATTGCATACCTACGTGCACATGAGTGTGTTAAAGCTTATAATTATTATGTGCACAAGATTGTGGTTAAGTCTGTATAATAAAATAATGATGTAATGTGCACATACTATGATGAGTGTGGTTATGCCTGTATAATTAATATTATGTCATGTGCACACGAGTGTGGATATCTGCCTGTATACTATTCTGTGCACACGAGTGTGGGTATATATGCCTGTATACTATTCTGTGCACACGAGTGTGGATATATATACGCCTGTATACTATTCTGTGCACACGAGTGTGGATATATGCCTGTATACTATTCTGTGCACACGAGTGTGGATATCTGCCTGTATACTATTCTATGCACACGAGTGTGGGTATATATGCCTGTATACTATTCTGTGCACACGAGTGTGGATATATGCCTGTATACTATTCTGTGCACACGAGTGTGGATATATGCCTGTATACTATTCTGTGCACACGAGTGTGGATATATATATGCCTGTATACTATTCTGTGCACACGAGTGTGGATATATGCCTGTATACTATTCTGTGCACACGAGTGTGGGTATATATGCCTGTATACTATTCTGTGCACACGAGTGTGGATATATGCCTGTATACTATTCTGTGCACACGAGTGTGGGTATATATGCCTGTATACTATTCTGTGCACACGAGTGTGGATATATGCCTGTATACTATTCTGTGCACACGAGTGTGGATATATATATGCCTGTATACTATTCTGTGCACACGAGTGTGGATATCTGCCTGTATACTATTCTGTGCACACGAGTGTGGATATCTGCCTGTATACTATTCTGTGCACACGATTGTGAATGACCTTGTGCAATAATTCTGCTGTGCATTTTCGTGAAGGTGACCTTGACATTAAATATTGTTTGGTTTTTATGAGGATGTTGTTTTGGTTTGTTTTGTTTTGATTTTTTTTTTAAATGGGGGAGTCTGCGGGTGTTCTGGTGTGGCGGGTGTTCTGGTGTGGCGGGTGCTCTGGTGTAGTTTTGCTTCTTATTTCTTATCGAACATTTATCGTCCTTATTTCTCCCCCCATTTTTTTATTTTTTTGGTGCTTGTTACTCTCCTGTAACACCTCTAATCTTTGGCACTTTTATGACCTTATTGTGTTGCAACTGCTGTAAAACGTTTACTAAAACCAAAACTGTTATTTTAGAATTTCTGTTGAGATTCTTTTTAAGCAGCCCACAACCCCTCGGGGCGGTGCTACTGACTGAAGTGTCTTTTGGTCATTCCCAAAGGGGGGATATTAACGTCTCGAGTTCTTATGTACGTAGAATTGAAATTGTAAATGGGCTGATTCATCAATGTCACGCTCATAACTGTGCCTGATCTACAACAGGGAACTGCTGCTTTTTCTTTCCTAATCCTTACTATGGTCATTTTCCTCTACTTCTTTTGTATGTTTGTCACACTTTTGTGACCCGCTATTTCCGGGGTGCCTTGAAAGTGGAAACAGACTTTGTTCTGTTGAAGCTGACCTGACCATCAATGATTTATTTATAGCTAGAGGCACCAGCCATCTATGTCCAGGTGCTGTTTTAGCCTCTTTTTCCTGTATGTGGATTAATAATATCTTTTTGCCAATTTATTGGTTCCGCCTCAACCTGGAAATCGCCTATAATTCGCTGTAATTGCCCCCCCCCCCCCTTTTCTCATCATTCCCCCCCCCTTATACTTATAGTGTCTTCATTTATATTACTGTCTATTTTTATCAATAACACGATTATGGATTAAGGGCAGTATTAATGATAATTAAGAAAAAAAAACCCATCAATAAATAAATAAATAAATACATAATAAATAAATAAATAATGCTAATGATTATCATAAAACAAATATTGATAATGAGAAGAAGAAAAAGAAGAAGAAGAAGAAACACGGTCATAACATCGATATAAAAAACAGTAATACTAACAATAGAATTGATTTGAGTAAAATAATGAAATAATATTTAAAAAATAAATGGAGCAATATTATTATAAATCAAAATTCCTAAAAGGACACTACTTGGAATCCGCCGATTGTATGGGATCAGATACCTTGTATGAATACGTTAAATTAGATAATTCAATCCATACAATTTGAGGTTATATGTTCAGATCACCATTTTTTTTTTCAAGAGGAAAGCAGATGTCTATTCTCATTTTGTGTTTGGTCGTTCTATTGAGTTACATCTATAAGACCAATCTCCTCGTGGTTTAAGGAGTGGAAATATGATGTATAAACTCAACTATTGCATTTTCTTTTTTTCTTTTTGTAGAGGGTCACATCCTTATGATTAGGTGTTTAGTTAGGCGTAGAGGTTGGTTTTTTAGGGGGTGGGTGGTTAGGGTTTTTTCCGCGCAGAATTGATAACTTACATTAAATAAACTGGCAGGGTAGGGGTTTTTCCGCGCAGAATTGATAACTGACATTAAACTGGCAAGGTAGGGGTATTTTTGTTTTGTTTTGGGTTTTTTTTTCAAAGCAAAATTGATAATTACCTTTTAACTGGCAAAGTATTTACATGTAGTTGTAGAGCTGGTTTGTTGTTGTTGTTGTGTTTTCCTGCACAGAGTTGAGAATGTACAAGAAACTGGTAAGGTATTTAGGTTAGAGGTATTGTTTTTTTCAATGTTTAAAAATAAAAATCTTAATTGATAATTTACATCAAAATGGCAAGGTAAATGTACTTATGTGTAGAGGTATTTTGGGGTCTTTTTTTTTTCCAACCGACAATTCATAATTTACTTTAAATTATTGTGAAGGTATTTTGGTGCAGAGGTGGGTTTTTTAAAGTCATTTACTGGCAAAGTATTGCGGTGTAGAGTGGTTTGGGTTTGTTAAAAGTTTTTTTTTTCCTACGAATAATTGATAATTTACATTAAATTGGCAAGGTATTTAGATGTAGAGGTTTTTAAATTTTATTTATAATTTACATTAAACTGGGTAAGTATTGAGTGTAGAGAGGTTTTGGTTTTTTTTCCCCCAATGAATATTGATCTTTTTCGTTAAATTGGCAAGATGTTTAGGCTTTAAAGGATTTTCATTTTCATTTTATTTTTCTTCTGCCACGCTAAATATATAATTTACGTTAAACTGTCAAAGTATTGAGATGTAGAGTGTTTTTGGAGGTCTTGGAGGGTTTTTTTTCTTCGAATAATTGATAATTTACCTTAAACTGGCAAAGTATTGAGGGGTAGAGTTGTTTGAGAGTTTTCTAAAGTTTTTTTTTAACGAATAATTGATAATTTACATTAAATTGGTAAGGTTTTTAGGTGTAGAGGTTATTAATTTTTTTTACTACGCAGAATTTATAATTTACATTAAAATTAAACTGGAAAAGTATTGTGGTGTTAAGTGGTTTCAGGGGTTTTGCATTTTTTAAAATGAACAGTTGACAATTTACTTTAAATTGGCAAGATATTTAGGTGTGATGATAATTTTTTTTCATGCCACGCAGAATTAATCATTTACTGGCAGAGTATTGAGGTGTAGAGCGGTTTTAAAAAAATATTTTTATTTCCTACGAATACTTGGTTATTTACTTTAAATTGGCAAGATATTTTGATGTATAGACTTTAAAAAATTTTTGGCCACGCCTAATTTATAATTTAAATTAAACTGGCAAAGTAGTTAGGTGTAGAGTTGTTTTGGAAGGATTTTTGGTTATTGTTTTTTCCACGAATAAATATTCACATTAAATTGGCAAAGTTTTTTAAATTTAGGTGTAGATAGGTAAATGATTTTATTTTTGCGACGCAGAATTTATAATTTACATAAACTGGCAAAGTATTGAGGTGTAGAGTGGTTTTGGATTTCTTAATTCTTTTTTTTTTCTACGAATAATTGATAATTTACTTGAAATTGGCGAGGAATTTAGGAGTACAGGTTTTTAGTTAATTTTTTTTTACATGCAGAATTTATAATTTACATTATACTGGCGAAGTATTGAGGTATAGAGCGGTTTG
>NW_004798392.1:138216-139585 GCF_000002075.1 Aplysia californica
GATTTTTCATCCTTTTTAAAAAAAAAAATTATGTGGGGTGTCGTGGTGAAATCAGGCGCTCGTCAAAATAATGATATCAAAGTAAATCCCTATGTTCTTCAAATCTTGAAATTTTTATAGAATTTTTATTTTAAGGCTCAACATCTTTTAATTTTACGTCCATTTAAAAACACACAGCTGTGTGGATTTTACTTGAATTTACTTGGATTCAGAGCTAGAATTATAGCAGGCGGCACATGTCCATAGCTGCTCATCTCTCCTTTCCAGCGTCCACCTCAGGATCTTCCTGCTAATTGTCTCCATGAGGGGCTGGTTTGAGACACACCTGACCACTCCTCGGAGCAAACTTTTGTTTTACAACACTTGTGTGGATTTTACTGAAACACGTTTGATGAAAACACAAGGGATGCTTTGGAAGTCCCCAAACTTTTACGGCCTTTTTCTCACTTATTTTACCTTTCAATCCAGGTGACCCCCTGCTCCTTCAATCCGAAATATGTCCATTACTATTCAAGATAGAGGGCTAATACATGTATTTTCATCAAAAGCAGGATAAATGCACACGCTTTAAGATGATACCAATAACTTTATGTGCCGAAAAATTGACGAGCTCCTGATTCTGCCGCGTCGTGACACATACGTCGCTGTCAGTTTTCTCTGTGTTCCTGTCGTAATCCCAGCGACGTCTGTCGTGGTAATGTTCTAAATCTTCGCAGTTGCATGCTCTAGACATGAATTCGATTGTCAAATCTGAGATGAAGAATCTTGCTTCTTATTTCCTATCAAACGTCTATCGTTTTCATCTCCCCTCCCTTCTTTTTTGGTGTTTGTTACTCTCTTGTAACACCTCTAATCTTCGACGGTCCTATCGGAGACGGACGTTAAACTAGGAGGTCCCCGCCCCTTAAATAACCTAATAGTGTTGATAGGGGCGTTAAACCTATACCGTCTTTTCTAATCTTCGGCACTTTTATGACCTTGTTGTGTTGCAAGTGCCGTAAAACACTTACTAAAAAGTAAAGCAAAAGGGGGAAGTTGTTTATGAAGTGTCCCTGTTTGTCTGCGGCAATGTTGTATCCCTCTCAGCCTGGGTTAGAGAAGCCGCCCACCTAAAAAATTGTTACAACATGTATCTGAATTGTGTTGATAGTGGTGTGAAATGTTTCTAACTATTCAGAGAACTGCATATCTATTGTTTTGAATTGTTTTTGATTTTCATTTTTTTTTCTCGTGTGACTTGTCTTCCTGATGTAGCCGTCTTGGTTCAGGATGTTATGTATATATGTCATGTGTTATGTACCGCTATATGACCAAACAACCCAGGCTTGGCTCCTCTGTGCTAGTGAAAGGTCATAGCTCCAATCAAACG
>NW_004798392.1:139784-143291 GCF_000002075.1 Aplysia californica
GTGTGTGCGCGTGTGTGTGTGTGTGTGTGTATGTGTGTGTGTGTGTGTGTGTGTGTGTGTGTGTGTGTGTGTGAACTGTTGCTTGGAAGGTTTACCCTGTGTGTCCACTGTACTTCCTTACAACTCCCAAGCTGCCTCTGTACCGAACTAGTGACGCGTGTAGGGAGACGAAATACGTGTAGATGTGTACATCGTATGATTATATTGAACGTGTAGCTCTCTGTACCGTTTGTTGACAGATGTGTAGCGGGGTGGTTGGCAGGGGGAGCGTGCCAGTTTGTCACAGGCCTCGACTATGTCCTGCATGGTGGAAGTTATCACTGACACTCTCAAAAAGAGTAAATGAATAATTGATGGATTGTATGAATTGAATTGTTTTCAACGAAAGAACATTCATTGTTGAAATTTTACAGAGTAATTTGCTTTGATTTGCGTACAAAAAAAGGAAGAAATATTAAAGAACACAAGCTGAATTGACATTTTAGAGGGACTATCTCTAAACCACCAATTTGAAGGTGGATAATAAAAGACTTAAGTTACAACTACAGTGTTAAAGAGCTGTAATTATGACTGTCATCAGTACTCAAATACTTAAATGAAACTGTGACATACTGGTCCTGTGACAAACTGGTGTTGTGACATACTGGAGGGTAGCCCCCGTTGGCGGGTGCTCTGATGTGTTTTGTGTCTTCTTTCCTATCAACAAACATCTGTCATCCTTATAATCTTTCCTCCTTTTTTTGTGTTTGTTACTCTCTTGAAACACTTCTAATCTCTGGTGACACTTATATGACCTTATTGTGTTTCAAGTGCTGTATAACTGTTACAAAAATTAAAAACCGATAGGGGGAATGTGTACAGGGTTGTAAACCAAGTGAGTCTTTCAGAGTATCATTGTGTGCAGATGTTTGCTGATTATGAGGACAAGATGTGTGTGTGTGTGTGAGAGAGAGAGAGAGAGAGAGAGAGAGAGAGAGAGAGAGAGAGAGAGAGAGAGAGAGAGAACACAATGGTATTATGCTCCAAGTGTGTATTTGGTTTCTTGTAATAAATGTTTCAACTGTCAAAAAAAAAGAAAGAAAAAATACTAGGAAAAGTATTCTGATTTAGACGATGAGAGAAGGCGTTTAGAAATAACCCACAATATTTGGTACTATTTAATGTTGTGTGTGCCGACTCCTGAGTTTTATTTAGGGCCTGTAGATGGACCCAGGCAATAGTTTTAGAACAATACAAAAAAAAAAGAGTTGTTGTATTTCATCTGATTTACGCTGTTGGATCGTTGTACCATTGATACCTCAACTCTGTTTGAGATGGTTTTATCCCATGCTGTGTTGTCTTTAATGTCATACTGTGTTGTGATAGAGCTAAGAAAACCAGGTGTGGGGGGTTGGTGCGTGCTCTGGTGTGGTTTGCTCCTTCTTTATTCCCGTCAACAAACATCTATTATCCTTGTCTCTTCTTTTTTGTGTTTGTTACTCTCTTGTAATACCTCTAATCTTCAGCACTTATATGACCTAATTGTTTGTTGCGAGTGCCGTTAAACGCTTGCTAAAACTAAAGAAAACCAGATGAACTGTGCAAAGCATCAGGAAACATTTTTAGACTACTCGTTGTAAGATTGTACAGGATCTCCTATCGCCATACTTCCCCGGCATCTTTCATTTTTGTCATTGTATGTCAATTACGAGATAGCGTTGTCAGAAGAAGCGAAAAACTGGTTTGTTTCGGGTGGGACATTATTTGTAGACAAAATGTTTATTTCATCTAAATTCAGTACTATTTTAAGTAGAGATATGAGATTAGGACTGATCAGTAAGCCTCGTCAGACTCTACAACGTACTTTAATAAGTATAATAATAAACAGCAGTTTTATAGCGCAAGTTCCAACTCAACAGCATAGTTGATTTTCATTTTTTTTTCTGGAAATGTTGACCTATTGCATTGTGTACAATATTGAGTGGTGCAGCCATCATCTGCCTGTGGCACGTACAGTCAAGTTTAACTGTCCAAAACTCCTAGTGTGGGTGGTTGGCGGGTGCTCTGGTGTGGTTTGCACCTTCTTTCCTGTCAAACATCTATCATCTTTATCTCCCCTCCTTTTTTGTGTTAGTTACTCTCTTGCAACACCTCTAATCTTCGGCACTTGTATGACCTTATTGTGTTGCAAGTGCCGTAAAACTCTTACTAAAACTAAAACTAAAACACACTGAAGAAAGTATTTTGGATTTCTGTAGGAAGTTTCATGACCTCTGTCATTGAAAGGGTTTGGGTTTTTTGGGGATTTTTTTGTGGCTCCGAGTTAAGTTTATAGAATGGAGTCTGCTTAGACGGAACAGTGGTAGTTAGTCCGAAAAGAGCACGGAACGGAAAGGAAACCCTGCATTTTTTTCTTCTTTTTCTTGTTTGAGCAACCTCTCTATCTAGAACTGAAAACCTGGCTAAATCGAAGGATATTCAGCAGTCCTGCATATTTTTGTTTAAGTTGACTCCACTGAATATCTAATACGTGTATGTGTGTGCTGAGAGAAATGGCTCATTTGTTGGCAAAACTTTTTTTGAGCATCGGGGTGAAAAGGCAAAAAAATTTGTACGGGTCAAAAATTTAATTCCATAATAAAACGCACGGTTTTACCATTTCTTAATATCATATTATTGGAAGGTTTTTAGTAATATTTTAAGGCTTTTTTTTTATTTATTAGAAATTTTTGCGGCATGTTGTACTTCATCAAAGGTTAAAAAGTGCTAGAAATTTTGTTTTTCTCCAAACTTTGTTTTTACACTGTATGTTACAAAATCTGGCATATCTCTAAGAACTAATCAAAATATTTGAAAAATTAAAAAATCAACGTGTTCAGCACTGAATTGGCTACAAGAATTAATATACCCTTATTTGAATCTTCCAAAATGTTCACCAGCTGGGACCTTTCTCTGGACACACACGTAATATATGCTTAGGATTGTAGCTTGATCCTTGTATTGTACCGACTCCTCCTTACTGTCTGTCTGTCTGTCTGCTGGAGGTGCTGTGGGAGCTTTGTTGATGATGACCTCAGATAGATTTTATGTGAGGCATCGTGGTGAAATTAGGTGCTTGTCCAAAAATCAAAATTGAAGAAATGGGCATTTTCTCACCAGTTTCGCAATTTTAATCAAATTTTTGGTTTTTTATTCAACCCTTTTATGTCCAAATAAAGACACATTTCCATATATGAATTATTTTGAAAAACGTTGATTAAAAGCTCAAAATATGTAATTTTTCAGTTTTGAAAGACTCTTTAGCTATTGAAGTTACCAACTTTGGCGGCCATTTTGTCCCTATTTTTACCACTGATGCCAAGTGAACTTACCTCTTTCAATCACAAATATCTTCACTTCTGCTCAAGATAAAAGAGTATTTTTTTTCATCAAAAGCATGATAAATGAGCAAGTTTTAAGATGATACCAATAACACCATATTCCTAAAAGTTTACGAGCGCCTGATTCTACACGTTGCGACACATATAT
>NW_004798392.1:166547-167925 GCF_000002075.1 Aplysia californica
GGCGGCGTTTGGGAATGGTAGAAGTTGTGAAGAGAGTGTATTCTTGTGTTGAAGATTAGAGGTGTTAGAAGAGAGTAACAAACAAACAAAAGGAGGAGGGGAAATAAGGACGATATGGAGATAGGAAAGAAGGAGCAGACCACACCAGAGTACCTACCTACCACACACACACTCTCTCTCTCTTTTAACTCACACTACACCTTTCTCTCTCTCCCACACACCTCTCTCTCTTTCTCTCTCACCCCCCCCTCTCTCTCTCCCACACACCCTCCTCTCTCCCACACACACACCACACATTTTACAAACAACTAAAAAAACCACAAGACTCCACCAGGCACAAACCACAGCTATACACAGTTTATTGGTTTTTTTGTCGTTTTCTTTCTTCAAATTCCCATTTGTTCTGCGGTGTGTCTTGTGATGAATACATGAAACGGTGAAAAATACAAATGTCATCCTTATTAATCTTCTCTCTACTGCGGTAGTAGTGGTAGTAGTATACACGGCTTCATCCAGGAGCAACAGCAACAACAACAACAACAACAACTTTTCACATCCAATGCCAATAAAATAATACAAAGAACAACAACAACCCACCATTAGGCCCTGTGGTGTGTAAGTATAAATCGTCGGTGTCGCGAACAATCCACTTAACTCCGTTTGAATACTTTTTATGTCAGAGACCAGAAAACCAACAAGCAACAACTAGATTTTGTCACATTGTTCATCATGTCAGGAATCATTCAAATCATTAAAAGCCAGAAAATTGAAAGCCTTGGCTACACTACAGCATTCATTTAAACTGCATATTGGTGACGTTGAAAAGAAGGCTACATCTCTGATACACGCTGACTGATGATGAAGCTTTGAAAGGATGAACAATTCGAAGAAAATTCTCCGAAATTTGAGACTTAAGTGGATTGCTCCCGACAGCGAGGACACGCTGAGCTACTACAGAAGCAACTACTGTCTGATCAGCCGTCTGTTATCTGTATGGGCAAAAGTATTTAGGACATCAACATCATGTTACAACCTCTGCTACTTCCATCAACCAACCTCACAGATTTCAACAGCATAAAATAGATCTATAAACACACACACTCCCACATTCATGCACGCACGCACGCACGCACACGTACACACACACACACGTACACACACACACATGTACACACACACACATATATGTAGACAGTTCCTTATGCATGTATGTTATGTAGAGGCAAGAAGTAATTCGGGGGGTGGGGTGTGAAGAAAAAACAACAAACCCACCATGATAATGGGCCCATGGATGAGTCACCCAAGGCAGGAGAAGAAACTTGATGATTTCTTCAGTCTGTACAACAACAGAACAGCAAAAGCAGAGGCGAAAAAAGAG
>NW_004798392.1:168139-171098 GCF_000002075.1 Aplysia californica
ACAACAAAAACCAGGTCAGTTCTCCCAGTCTGCAAGCACCCACAACTCAAGGATCGATGTGTGCAACAAAATAGATGACAACAGCTGCTGATCAGGGGCTCTGTCCGTTCATCCGTTAATCTACTGGTCTTTCCAGCCACTGAGAGGGGGGGGGGCATTATGCTGGGCTGGACAGAGAAAATCTCTCACACTCACACACATCACGCGCTCTCTCTTTCTCTCTCTCTCCCCGCTCATTGGCAATAAGTGCCATATAAAAAGCAAGAAGTGAATCTGTCTCTCTGTCTGTCTCTCTCTCATACGCACACACACACACACACGCACACACACACAAAGTGCCTCTTTGTCCTTCCACTGTACCACAATGCCAAGAGTCTTCCCCTACATCGGGTGGGCCGCGGGTCAGTGGGCCGCGGGTGAGCAGACCACAAAACTACAAGGGAGAAGAGAAAAAGTCCCACCTCCATTCATCCTATCCGTGCAACAAACAACAACGAAATCGTGGCCGGCTGGAGGAACAGACCACACAAACAAAACAAAATTTAAAACAAAAAACAAAAACAAAACCAAACCATGGTGAAAACCCGTAAGATCATATACATATATATAACACATACAGCACTAGATGTGTGTTTATCTACAATATGTACACCAGACGCCCACAACAACACAGAACTATGAACACGCCTAACTACACACACGGCAGACACGCCACGCCACGCCCCCCTTCCGCTCCACACACAATATTGTACACACACACACACACACACACATATATATGTATAACAAAAAACAAGCAGCAAACTATTCTATTCTATGAAATAAATAATAATAACAACAACAATAACGGACTTTAAAAAAAAGGCTATGATGAAGTTAGTCCTCAGACGGAAGAAGATAAAAATGAATAAACTTCTGTTATTAACAATTCATTCTAAAATGACGGATTATGGGGTCATAGTAACAAGAGCAAACTAGTAGCGATGAAAAAAAAACCACAACTTGAAATGATTTAGTAGTAGTAGTAGTAATAGTAGTAATAGTAGTAGTAGTAGTAGTAATAGTAGTAGTAGTAGTAGTAGTAGTAGTAGTAGTAGTAGTAGTAGTAGTAGTAATATGCTAGTTAGACAGCTGTGCTACATATTATATCTCTACAAATATCAAGATTGCAATGGCACGGAAACATTCCAACATTCCGGAAACATACCAACATTCCGGGAGACCTTCTTTCGTCAAGGTAATCCGAAACTATCCTACACATGCACACACACGCATACAAAAACGCACAAACTCTCCCACTCACTCAAACAAGCACACGTATATAATGTTGTATATATTTATATGTATATATATATATATTTATATATAAGATCTATAGTTGTTTCATCTTGCCAAACTCTGCAGTCTTATGGGGGGATTCAGAAGAAAGAAGAAAAAAAAAAAAAGAAAAAAGAAAAAAAAGGACCCCCTTCCCCCTGAAAAGCTGTTTCGATTTGCTCTGTCATGGAAATCAAGATCCCCCCCCCCCTCCTCCATGTACACTCCCAAGTACCGCGGTGTCGTTGCATCCGCTCTACCTCCCCAC
The DNA here is from genome assembly GCF_000002075.1 of Aplysia californica. Lineage (NCBI taxonomy): Eukaryota > Metazoa > Mollusca > Gastropoda > Aplysiida > Aplysiidae > Aplysia > Aplysia californica. The sequence goes on from NW_004798392.1 coordinate 169,725, forward strand.
TACATGGACACAACTCCACCAAAACGTCCTTCTTGTTGATTGGTTGGTTCTAGTCCAGAGTTTTACAGCACTTGCAAAACCACAAGCAGGTAAACTACATGGCAAAGATCAGAGGTGCTGCTAGACAGCTAGTGAAAATGGCATAGTAGGTTAACGTCCCTATCAACACCATTAGGTTATTTAAGAGGTGGGGAACTCCGAGTTTTAACGTCCATCTCCGAAAGGACCGAGCCAAGTGGGAATTTTGTGTAAAGTGTCTTTCCCAACGACACAGTGTTGGAACTAGCAGAGACTCGAACCCCAAATCCGCAATCTCACGATTAAGAGTCCGGTAGCTTAACCACTAGGCCACCCACACCTCCTGCGTTACTAATACAAGTGGGTAGTGTACAGAGTAAAGAAGGAAGAGAGGAGGAGGAGAGATGAGATGAAGATGATAGATGTTTGATAGGAAAGAAGGAGCAAACCACACCAGATGCCAAAGCACTCGCCAACCACCCACCTAGCCACACACACCCACCCACACATACACACACCCACCCACACACACAAACATACCATTCTCTTCACAAGGACAAAAAAACATCAATAAAGCCATATCATATGCACCCAGATTCTGTGTGTAGAACAATCGGCCGACCACCGGATCTCAAATCAAATCAGATCATTGTTGTAGCGTTGTGAGAGAAATCAAGTCATCATTGTTGTAGCAATGTGAGAGAGAGAAATCAGGTCATCATTGTTGTAGCATTGTGAGAGAGAGAAATCAGGTCATCATTGTTGTAGCGTTGTGAGAGAAATCAGGTCATCATTGTTGTAGCGTTGTGAGAGAAATCAGGCCATCATTGTTGTAGCGTTGTGAGAGAAATCAGGTCATCATTGTTGTAGCGTTGTGAGAGACATCAGGTCATCATTGTTGTAGCGTTGTGAGAGAGAGAAACCAGGTCATCATTGTTGTAGCGTTGTGAGAGACATCCCGTCAGTCATCGTAACAGGTAACATCAACAAAGTACATTGAATACATTATATCCCAAGATACACCACAAGCACTACCACCCACAACCCCTCCCTCTCTCCTCCCCTTTGACCTTTGTTGCAGCAATGGTTGGTTTAAATACTCCCCAAATGCAAGCGTGCGGAGATGATCACTGCGGGCGTCGAATAGATTAGCTCTGCTTGTTCGAGTACAGAGACAGCGCATCCACGCAACAGAATGGGGTCAACTGGTAGTGCCGTGGTGACAGTTTAGTGGAGGTTTTACGGCACTCGCAACTGCATAAGGTCATATGAGCGCCAGAAGATTAGGTGTTACAAGAGAGTAACAAACACAAAAAAAAGAAGGGGAGATAAGGACGATAGATGTTTGATAGGAAA
>NW_004798392.1:172060-173111 GCF_000002075.1 Aplysia californica
CCCCCTCCCTCCAATCTGTATTCAACAAGACAAGTTCATAAAATACTCATCCTCTTTGCACGCGTAGACAAGAACTATGTACGGTTTTATAGACAAACAAACAAAAGGTAGTATCGTTTTAGACTTAGTAGAGGTTTTACGGCTCTCGCAACTGCATAGGTCATATGAGTGCCAAGGGGTGGATGTCAACGTATCTCGCGGCCTTTCCACTGAGCAATAGAAATATACTTAATCCAACATTCCTCCCCGTTGAGTGCATCAGCTGAGGGCCTGACGAGTTTATTACACACACTGACGGGATTATTTTGCCGTAAGCTGACAAAACACCTTTTGTTCATTTAAGGGGCAAAAATCTTTATTTGCTAAATGGAAAGCCAGATTAGTTGATACCCAACTAATGTGAACAAATCCTTGCGAAACTGTGACTAGTTTTTCAAAAAATTAGAATTCAAATTTCTCAAGCACTCTATTTTTCAATTCAATTGTTACGCTGACAACCAACCACCCCCCCTCCCCCTTCCCCTTGAAACTGCTTTGAATTTTATTTTATTATTTTTTGTAAAGAAAAAAGGCGTTTTGTCAGCTTATGGCTGTATCATCAAAGACACTTGTGATAGGACAAAGCCAAAGCAGGAACCAACTTGTAGATAAGGCACGGCGTCGCTAGGAGGGGACTGACTGTATCTCAAACAAGGTAGTAGCACAACAAGACTTCTCTCTCCTCGGACAACTGTAGAGATCAACGGCTACAGCAGTGCTACAAAAAGTCATAAAAGATTGCATCCATAGAGTATAGCGCTCTATCCCACTGTGTACAACTGGAGAATATCTGTACACACACCACGACACAGTCGTAGTATCAGAATACAGGTACCCTCCCCCCGAAAAGTGCAAGTCAGAAAATATTAAGAAAGTGTGTGCGTGTGTGTGTGTGTTGGAGTGCGTGGTGTGTGTGTGTGTATGTGTCCTTTGAGGTGTGTGTGTGTGTGTCCTTTGAGGTGTGTGTGTCCTTTGAGGTGTGTGTGTGTGTGTGTGTGTGTGTGTGTGTGTG
>NW_004798392.1:173818-176424 GCF_000002075.1 Aplysia californica
AGAGTTGGGGGGGGGGGGAATTTGTTTTAGACAGCGATCGAGGCATTTTGGTCATGCAAGTGCCACAAACGAAACAAGGAGGGAGAGGTATAAAACAACTCAGACCCAGCCTGGCACACCCATGAACACAAGTAACAAAAACAACAACAAAATGAAATATTCACAAATGCCCTTGACATTGCTGTATATGTACAGAGTTCAGACATGCCCAAAGAATTCGCTGAACTTCAACAACACACAAGTAATTCTTTAATTTATATATAGAGAAAAAAAGAAACGTATTCCTTCTTTTTTGCAAGTTCCAATATTGCAAAAATTCGTCCTTTTGTCATGTTCAGCTTCTGCGATACGCAGAGTGGGGCAGAAAATTCTGCTCCCGTACACCACACGCGCGTGCACCCGCGCACACACACACAGTCTTCTTGTGAGTTCACTCCAGGAAGAGGAGATATGGGTACAAATCCCAGTTCGAATCTTCTGAGAAACAGACGCCTCCGAAGTCAACGCGGCCTCTGGCGCCAAATCGAAAAGAAAAAAAAAACCCACCAAAACTTCTGCGACGAAAATCGAATATTATAATCCATCCTGGTATGGCCGGCCAATCGTGGAGGCGGCCCACACGGGGAGGAGCGGGTCACAAACAAGGTCAGCCTCCCACATTGCGTCGTATTTCTGTGTGGCGCTCCTACGCACAGTGACCCAAAGTTTGTCTTCTTGTGTTTTTTGATTCTCAGATCTTTTTCACGTAGATGCGAAGAGGTCAGCTGATGGACTTGGGGGGGGGGGACAGGGACAGTTTTGTCGCGGTAACTGACCACTGAATGACCACCACCGCCAGCATCCCTTCCATGCTGACCACAGCTCTCTCTCTGTAGTGCGACGTTGGCTGCAGCAGGATGCACACACACACACAAATAAACAAACACACACATCCATACAATCACAAACATGCCAACGTAGCCAGTACCAGAACTCAGTTATCAAAAAAGCATGTGCATACATACAGCGTGCGTACTGATGCCCTCAGAAAAAGCATACCAGTACAAATGCAAACAACTCTGCACACGCACACAGACACACCCAACTCTCTCTCTCTCAAACACACACTCACAAACGCACAACACTCATCCCATTACTCACACACCCAACTCTCTCTCTCTCTCTCTCAAACACACACACAGCACCATCAACAAAACACTGCTGCTGCAGCCTTTCCCTAAGGTCAAGGGTCACACACACATATGCCTGCGACCCAGCAAAAACAACCTCTATATGCCGGGGCCTCTCCACGACACCTGGTACAAAAGTTTCCAACACGCCCCCAACTATGCTAGACGTCGCCGACTTCCGAGGCAAGAACTGCCGCTTTAGTGTGGGAGGGAGGGAGGGAGAGAGAGAGAGAGAGAGAAGGGTAGAGGGAGAGGAGAGAGAGAGGGGGAGAGGGAGGAGAGAGAGAGAGAGAGAGAGAGAAAGAGAGAGAGAGAGAGAGAGAGAAAGAAAAGAGGATGATAAGGCGGAAGGGTGAGCGGGCAGGTGGGTGGCTGGCGGGTGGCCTCTGGTAGGGGGTGCGGCGCAGTATACAGGAAGAAATGTCTCGTGTCCATCGCGTCAGCGTGTCAGCTCTCGAAGTCCTGCAGAAATGTCTCGTGTCCATCGCGTCAGCGTGTCAGCTCTCGAAGTCGTGCAGAAATGTGTTGAGGAAGTCGAAGGAGGGCCGGGAGTGAGCGTTGGACTGCCAGCAGGTGAGCATCACGTCGTAGACTTCCTGAGGGCAGAAGTCGGGCTTCTCCATGCGGTAGCCGTCCTGCACGCTCTCAAACGCCTCTTTGCTCCCTTTGTCTGAGGGCAAATGACCACAACAGTTTAGTTTTAGCAAAAGTTTTACGGCACTTGCAACACAATAAGGTCATAGAAGTGCTGAAGATTAGAGGTGTTACAAGAGTTTCGTTTTAGCAGAGGTTTGTTTTATTGTTTTAGTAGAGGTTTTTTTGGCGCTTGCAACTGCATAAGGTCATATGAAAGCCTAAAGATTAGAGAAACAAACATAAAATAGAAAAAGGAGAGATAAAGACGATAGATGTTTGATAGGAAAGAAGAGGCAAACCACACCAGAGCACGCACTAGTAGAGGTTTTACGGCGCCCGCACAGACATACAACAACAACAACAATAAGTTATCAAGTTTCCGAACAATAAAGCCCTTGTCAAATTTCCTTCTTTTTCAGAGTTCTTTCGCCTGGTATATAGGGGGTGACCTGATAGGCTTTGTCAGAGGGGGAACAACCACGACAACAACAACAACAACAAATTGTCAGATTCTGAATACTCAAACAGCAGATTTAGTTTTAGTGGCAACACAGTAAGGTCATAGAAGTGCCGAAGATTAGACGGGTTACAAGAGAGTGACAAACACAAACAAGAAGGAAGGGAGATAGAGAAGACAGATTTTCTATAGGAAAAAAGGAGCAAACCACACCAGAACACCCGCCAACCACCCACGAACAAAGGGAGAGAAACCATCAATTGTGGCAGAAGAAAGGAAGAGAAACCACTGAAGCTGGCAGGACACAGGCAGAGAAATCACTGACTGGCAGAAAAAAAGAGGGG
>NW_004798392.1:179914-182988 GCF_000002075.1 Aplysia californica
GTTGAGTGGTGACGGTGAGTCACGGTGGCTGCAGTGGCACTGGACACATCTGTGGTGGGAACAGACACACAGACAGACAGACAAAGACCCGGCACTCACCCAGCCAGACCTCGGCAAACTGTCCACCGCCCAGCCGTCGCGTGAGGTGGAGCGTGCTGCGGGTGGTCACGAACTCGTCCTCCTTGCCCCGCTCCATGGCCCAGATGAGCGAGCGCGGCTTGGCACACGTGGAAGCCAGCTTGCAGCACAGGCCGTCCACGGAATCTGTACATAATACAAACAAACACACAAATGGTCAACACTTGAGCACAGATTCTATACAGACAAACAAACAATCGTTGTCAAAACAGGTACACAAACTCAGTACAAGTACAACCACACAAACATATAAATTATCAAACTTGCACATAATCCTCTTTAGCAAGAGTTTTCACAGCATTTACAACACAATTAGTATAAGGCCATATAAGCGCAGAACTTTAGAGGTGTTACAAGAGAGTAGCAAACGCGAAAAGAGAAGGAGAAATAAAGACGATAGATGTCTGATAGGAAAGAAGAAGCAAACCGCATCAGGCAACCCACAGTCTCTGCGCAAACAAATGAACAACTTGTCCAAAGTTGTACCCAGACTCCGTGCAAACACACACAAACACACAACTTTTCAAAAGTCATCTATCTCTTCTCTTTCTCTCTTGCCCTTTTTAACTCCCAGTGGAGCACAGGCCCTCAACAACATTCCTGTCCTGTGCATCCTTTTCTAGCTGTTTCCATGATGTCCCCGCTTTTGCCATTTCAAAAACTCATCTATAGACGACAAACGCACAAAAGGCAAACCTTGTTCAGAACTCGATACAAACAAACAAACAAACAACTTGTTGGCACAATTTGTAGTTAGCCAAACCGGTCCTAGATAAGGACCCATTGTCAAAGAGAAAAATGGTTGTCTTAGGTGGACAGCTTGGACAAGGTCATAATCATATGTCATATGTGAAGTGTGCTGATCAAAAGATTTATTTCTCGGACAGACGAGCTCTATGGAAATAGATACATCACATTTATAGGTGAAGGTTTTAAAATTATGAGAATGAAATAATAAAAGACAGGTTCAAGTTTACGAGTATGGAATGACCAGAAAATCGACAAATTTGACCCTAGAGTCGATTTTTGGCCAATATCTCCATTTGTGGTAGGCGAGAAGTAAGACATTTTGTCAGCACGCCTCAAATATATGACGAGTCCAAGGGAAAAATGGGAATAGTCACAAACTGAATGTCGGGAAGGTATCAGTTTGGAACGCTTGTTGACTCTCACCTGTATTTCTGTCTAACAGTTAATGGAGTATTGTTGTTAGTATTGTGGTTAGATTTCCCACTCAATAAACATAACAATAAACCACCAGTCAAACAAATATGAAGTTATGAATCCACAGGCGGGCGGGGGGAGTGGTCGTCTGTACAGGCCATTGTCTTGGACTGGTGGCCGTTAGAGCAGGTTTCACTGTATTATTGTTTAAGTAAAAGTTTTACGGCACTTGCAACACAAATAGGTTGCATAAGAGCCGAAGATAAAAAGTGTTACTAAAAAGTAAAATACAAGGAGAAAAAAGGGGAAAAGATAAGGGCAATAGACGTTTGATAGGAAAGAAGGAGCAAACCACACAAGAACACCCGCCGACTGAATGTCATTGAATCTGATGAGATCAATTTCTCAAATCTAGACAGCTCCCTACCTCAGAATTACAAAGTACTATCTGATATCTTTGGCCGTTTTGAGTTATGAGGTCAGAAACCAAATGTTCTACCTGTTCTATCAAAGTCATCAGATTATTCGGAGTCATTAAGACATTCAAAGAACTGCATTCGAAAAAGCTTGACATGTGAACTGAAAACATTTTTGTGTCAAATTTCTCAAAACTAGGTACTGAGCAGATAGAACTTTGTAATTCACGGGCAGCGACATGACAGGACTGCACCAAGCGGTCATCAGGTGTTACCTTGGTAGTGCTTGACCAGGTCGGCCAGCGTCTGGAAGACCCGCGAGCGGGTGATGAAGTAGCACTCCCGGCCCGACTCGGGCAGACGGCGCGTCAGGATCTGGTAGTGCTTGACCAGGTAGCCTCGCAGCTCGTCGCAGTCTCGCACCGACAGCGTGTACGTGTCTGAGGGGAGGAGAGGGGTTTTCGTTTTAGTAAGAGTTTTACGACACTTGCAACACAATAAGGTCATACAAGTGCCGAAGATTAGAGGTGTTACAAGAGAGTAACAAACATAAAAAAGAAGAAGGGGGAGATAAGGATATTAGATGTTTGATAGGAAAGAAGAAGCAAACCACACCAGAGCACCTGCCAACCACCCACTGCAGAGGGGTTTGTTTGAGTAAAGAGAGAAACACATGGACAAAATAATGCTCATTTAGTGCTGGGGAAAAAGTAAGACAGACAGAGAAGAAGAGAGGAAAATAAAGAAGGACCAGCCAGTAGCGCCCTCCAACCACCTGCGGACCATCATCACAGCACCCTCCAACCACCCACAATAACAATAGGCTTTTAGTTTTACTTTTACTAAGTGTTTTACAGCACTTGCAACACAAAAAAGTAAGAGTTTTATGGCACTTGTAACATAATAAGATCTATAAATACCCAAGATTAGAGGTGTTACAACAGAGTAACAAAGACAGAAAAGAAGGAGGGGAGATAAAGGACGATAGATGTTTGACAGGAAAGAAGCAAACAACACGAGAGCACCCGCCAACCATCCGCACTGGAGATTAGAGGGGGGAACTAGAGTGTAGTATACAAACAAACTTTTTCCTAATAACAATAAATAATAATTGTATTTATATAGCGCATATCCATGCTCAAGAGCTTGCTCTATGCGCTTTACAACCATTACCCCAGCAGACCCTCTAAGAACACTCAGAAACATTCTCAGCTTCCGGGGAAGCATACAGTGCAAGCTGCGGATTTCACGTGCTCAAACACTATCAAACTGACAAGATCGTTCACTGTCTATAGATCTAGCTGGGTGCCCATTTCCACCTGGGTGAAGTGAGGAAAATCTGTGCAAAGTGCCTTT
>NW_004798392.1:185577-186775 GCF_000002075.1 Aplysia californica
AACACAAACAACAACAACAACAAAACCCCCAACTCCAAACAAGAGTTTAAAAAGACGTAAAATACCACCCATCCCAACTAATACAAGAGCACTCACCTTGAGGCAGAGCTCACAGAAGGAATGGAGACATGGCAGGGCCTTGGGGCGTCGCAGCGGCTCAAGACATATCTTGCAAGACAAGAACTCTTCCTGAAGTTTTTCCTTCAACAAACTATCGTTGGAGTGGGGTTTCGCCATAGTTAGCCATTCTGGGGAACACAGGGGGAAAACAACACATCATAATTATTCCAGTTTATATTTGCTCAATGTTCATTGATGTAATTAATATGACTGTATAGTTATAATGCTGGAGTGGGGTTTCGCCATAGTTAGCCATTCTGGGGAACACAGGGGGAAAACAACACATCATAATTATTCCAGTTTATATTTGCTCAATGTTCATTGATGTAATTAATATGACTGTATAGTTATAATGCTGGAGTGGGGTTTCGCCATAGTTAGCCATTCTGGGGAACACAGGGGGAACACAACACATCAAGAATACTTCAGTACAGTCTATATTTGCTCAATATTTTTGGGGTTGTTTTTTTTTTTCTTTCTTTTTTGTAAGAGTTTTACGGCACTTGCAACACAATAAGGTCATGTACTCGTAGGTGCCGCAGAATAGAGGTGTTACAAGAGAGTAACATGCACAAAAAAGGGAGGAAAGATAAGGACGATAGATGTTTAATAGGAAAGAAGGATGGAAAGTGGCCGCACGTACAAGTGATTGTCTTATTTCAGGCGGTCGTTACAGCAGGTTGGACTCTAACTGTGAGGGATTAACAGCCCCTTTCAACAACACGGTAACGCTGATAAAAGAAGAGGCGGAAATTTCGAATTTAGCGTCCATCTCCGATTCGATAGCACAAAGCCAAGAATGCGGAAAGCCTTGAAATCTTCCGAACAACCACACAGTTTAGGAACACATCCATCCCCATCAGGGACTCGAACCAGGGCCACTCGCACACACAACAGCACAAAGTGAACAACACGGATGTTCTGTGGTAGAGTTTTGGCCAAACATAATAAGAAGCACGTCGCCTGTTTTAGTAGAGGTTTTACGGCGCTTGCAACTGCATAAGGTCATATGAGCGCCAGAAGATTAGAGGTGTTACAAGAGAGTAACAAACATAAAAAAGAAGGAGGGGAGATAAGG
>NW_004798392.1:189885-191018 GCF_000002075.1 Aplysia californica
CTCTCTCTCTCTCTCTCTCTCTCTCTCTCTCTCTCTCTCTCTGTCCCTCTCTCTCCACTGAGCCCTCAACAATCAGAACCACCACCAGAAAAGCACATCATGACTAGACAACAGAACACTATCGCGGAGAGCTGAGTGTTACCCCTGAGACATCCAGCAGAAAACAATACTCCTCCAAGCACAGGAACAAGTCACAGCAGACAGTGCTTAGTTAAGAAAACTCTTTGTTTTTCTTCCTCAAAGCTCACATAAATTATGCCACTATAAACTCATTCACACCGACAACACAAATTATAAGGTCATTTCGCACTTTAAACAAGACTGAGTGGGTGGTTGGCGGGTGCTCTGGTGTGGTTTGTCCTTTTTTCCTATCAAACATCTATCGTCTTTATCTCCCCTTCTTCTTTTTAATGTTTGTTACTCTCTTGTAACACCTCTAATCTTCTGGCGCTCATATGACCTTATGCAGTTGCGAGTGTCGTAAAACCTACTAAAACTAACTTTAACAAACCAAGACGGAATACATCACCGTACTCCACCAAAGACATTCAATGTGAACGAAACTAAAATCCCGAGATCAGCAAAAGAAAGATAGATCTATACAATTTATCTTGCCTACCCAGGAAATAAAACACAAGAAAAGCCCGTCCTCCCTACCCCCCCCCCCGGCAACACAGCTGGCTGGGCGGTTGGAGGTGCACGACATAATCTATCACGTAGTCCCAACCTGTTCACACTCCTAGAATTAGTTAATTTTCCGTGTAAACACTTATCCTGCTTATTAAAACTAATGATCGGCGCTACTGCGCCAGTGAGTCAGTGCGATTCTCTTTACCTGAACAACGAGAATCCGTTCTCTGTACGCTGTGGCCAGCCAGCGCTACAAATGAGACTAACCACAGACACAGTGTAACAACACTAGCCTACTACACCCCAGACACAGTGTAACAACATTACTACACCACAGACATAATGTAACTAGACCTGGAGAGTCTGTCTGTCTGTCCCAGTCTAATCTGGCAGCACTGAGGGCCCCTGTGTCTTGTGTCGTCCTTCCCAAATGGCAGTGCGGAGGCCTCAGCGTTGTGGTGTGAGCGTGTGCAAGCGTGTGTGTGTGTGTGTGTGTGTGTGTA
>NW_004798392.1:195748-197028 GCF_000002075.1 Aplysia californica
TCTCTCTCTCTCTCTCTCTCTCTCTCTCTCTCTCTCTGCTATGACGGCGCGATATGTCATCAGTATCTGTTCAGGTCAGCTGCACACGCCGTCTCGGGTTACTCCACTGTGGGGACGGCGACTGGACAAACGGCGTATCTCACAATTAACGGACAAACGGCGTATCTCACAATTAACAAGGTGCACAGAATATAATAATACGCAATAGTCCATTTTTTTTCTTGGTAGAGGTTTTACGGCGCTCTCAACTGTGTACGGTCATATGAGCGCCAGAAGATTTAGAGGTGACAGGAAAGAAGAAGTAGACCAAACCAGAGCACCCGCCAACCACCCACAATGATATTCCAATACCAAAATGGAACAGTGAGGGAATATGAATATATAACAATGATTAAATCGATTTGTTAGCGTTTGATTTCAGTTCATCTGTAGGTTTTAAATTTTAATAAGTCTTAGTGCTTTACAGCAATTGCAACACAATAAGGTCATATAAGTGCCGAAGTTTAGAGGCGTTACAAGAGAGTAACAAACACAAACACACACACACAAAAGAAGAGAATAAAAGGACGATAGATGTTTGATAGGAAAGAAGGAGCAAACCACACCAGAGCACCCGCCAGCCACCCGCAATTCATTAACAAGTAGACCTTTTCACTTTCTGTAAGCGAATCACTGCGCAACTTGATGAGTGTAATACATCACTATATTAGGTCGCTATTAAGCACAAGTGGGCTATCCTTAAAAATGCTGTTTTGAAAAAATTGAAGGTAAAAGTTTTGCCCCTCGTTCAGTTTCTTTAAAATACAAGGACAGCTTTGTCTATAACCAAACAATAAATATACTCATCATTGAAACCAAACTTCTCCTATAGGTAGGGCAAAGCCCGCTTTTGGTGTAGGTCAAGATTTCTGGAAACCCCTGAAATCTAGGTAGTTAGCCCGCTTGTCCTTAAAAGCGACCAATTTGTTATTAAGGAGAGGTAGCCATGCTTTAATTGCTTGTGTTTATTGTAGACTACTACAAGTGTGAAAAGGATAGTGTACGCCGCTTGTGTTGAGTCCCAGGGTCAATTTTGGAGCTTTAATGATAACGCACGTCAAATTGAGGCAGACAGCCAGATACGGCGTTCTTCCGTCCAACAGGTCTCTCAGTGAGTCAGGAGGGCTGGAAACTACCGGATAGGATAGACAGACCAGTCCCGCTGGTGGTGGTGGTGGTAGAATGAGTTTTTTGGGGGTTTTGGTAGAGGTATTTTCGGCGCTCGCAACCGCATAAGGTCA
>NW_004798393.1:0-1290 GCF_000002075.1 Aplysia californica
AGACAGACAGACAGACAGACACACACACACACACACACACAGACAGAGGGGGGGGCAGACAAAGAGTGACAAAGACACAGAGAGAACGAAATTAGCAGACAGATAGACAGACAGACAAACGGACAGACAAACGGACAGACGAACAAACGGACAGGCAGACAGACAGACAGGTTTGAGTTTGAATTTGAGTAAACAGAAGAATATGCGCTCTATGCACTTCACAGTCTAAATTACTCCAACAAACACACTAACAAAATATCTTTCCCTCTCCTTCTCCTCCTCTCACTCACTAGACAACGATTATGGTGACGACGACAGCAACAATTATCAAAACACTCACTGTTGTCGGCAAACCGCTTCAGTGCGTTGATCTCTTACACAGCCCAGGCAAAAAGACACCGTCAGTCAATATCATCCAGCGCCCCAGATAAGCTGTGCAACTGTAAATATTTTGCGCATCCGTCAACACAATTTAGATCACAGGGTGGGCGGGCTGTTTCGACCAAGCGCCGAAGAAAAATTGTGGTTGTAAAATTGCGTGAATATCTTACGCCTCAGTTGCCACGGTGTAGATCACATAAGAGGGGGGGGGGGGGGCGCGAGCTGCTTAGACCAAGCATCGAAGAAAAACTATAATTGTAAAATTGTGTCAATATTTTCCGCTTCCGTCGACACAATTACGATGACGCGTCACAGGCACCGAACAAAAATTGTCGTTATAAAATGTTTCACATCCCAAAAGGCACGATTTAGAACAAATCAACAGGGCAGCTTCTTCGTCCCTGCCAGTCAGGGCAGAGAGAGATACAAAACGGATACAAGATTATTTTTTTCTTTTTTTTTCTCCAAAATCTCCCAACAGTGAAATCGAAGTGAAGCCAACAGAGTGCAACAGCAAGGAGCCTAACCGTTACACGACCACTGACCAGTCTGCACCGGAAGAGCCCACAGGCTGTATCTTGCAGTCTCCGAGGCTATTTAACAACATCCCTGGCTTTGATGATCTTGGCTACTGTTTAAATAGCGGCCGTGATGTCGTGTCTTGGACCCATTGGAAACCAAGAACCGACACTTTTGCCGTCTGAAGACACCGATAGACATCCTTGGGGATACCCAAGGGACTAACGAGAATTCATACATAGAGATAGTGTCACCACAGATATTGGGAGATTACCGCGCACGCTCAAACATACAAACATGCTATGATACAATACCTGAATAATACATAAAATAATATAGATATATATCATGTATATCGCAAACACGCACACACCCACCCATCCACACACA
>NW_004798393.1:1836-3323 GCF_000002075.1 Aplysia californica
ACAGACAGACAGACAGACAGACAGACAGACAGACAGACAGACAGACAGACAGACACACACACACACACACACACACACACACACACACACACAGATACACAGACACACAGGCAGATACAAATACAGATACAGAAACAGACAAGAGAGAGAGGGAAGCATAGAAGTATGGCAGCCCTCCACTCATGTGGGAGGGCAGGGGAGAAGGGAACAGATGACCAAAAAGAACGTAATGGATTAATTAATTCATGAGCGTAATCTGATCTACATATCTCCTCGGTGCCTCCCTCCTCCATGAAGCAACTTGAGTCAACAACAGCCATAGACAGACCAGGACAAGATAACGAGGGATCAGCCCGGGCCGTTGTTGTGTCGAATTGGGTCTGTGTCGGTCGAATTGGGTCTGTGTCGGATGGGATCGGGTCTGGGTCGGATGGGATCGAGTCTGGGTCGGATGGGATCGAGTCTGGGTCGGATGAGATCGAGTCTGGGTCGGATAATATTTGTTCATCTGTTATATTGCTTTGTTTGGTTTTGGGGTGTTGTCGGGGGTTTTTTGTGAGGAGAGAGGGGGGGGTACGGGTTTTTGTTGTATTTTGTTTGGGGTTTGTTTTATTTTTGTTGTTGTTGGGGGGGGGGGGTAATAGTGTAAGCGTTTTACGGCATTTGTAACACATCCAGGTAATAATATAATGCCGAAGGTTAGAGGTGTTACAAGCGAGTGACAAACACAAAAAGAAAGAGAAGAGATAAGGACATAAATGTCTAAAAGGAAAGAAGGAGCAAACCACATCACAACCCACCCACCAAACAACCCACACTCCTTCGGTTCAATCATCCTGCCCTCCAGTTAAAAGCAAAAGCAAAATGGTTGAGTTTCAGCAAAGAGAACGTACATTGACACAATAACGAAAAATCAATAGAAAAGCAAGAACAAAACAAGAGACAGAATTAAACAGGCTCAGTGTGGGCGCAGTCCAGCCGTGAAGTGGCCGACTTGACCAAAGAGAAACAATAAACTTTTAAAAAGCTACAGGAAGAAAGCAAGGAGAAAACAAGAGGTGAAGAACACGCGTATCATCAGAATACCGAAAAAGCAACAGGATGGCAAAAAGAAACACAAGAGACAAATTATAGGTTCAGTGCGCGCAGAGGAGCCGTGAAGCGACCGACACTCGGGTGGACTCCTGGGACCACAAATGGCAATCAGTGGACGGGCCGTGCACTGTCTCATGGGGGGACCTCAGAACCGCTCTCCCACAGTCACAGTGTATGTGAGTGTGAGTATGTGAGTGTTTGGGTGTGCGTGTGTGTATGTGTGTGTATGTATGTGTGTGTGTGTGTGTGTGTGTGTGTGTGTGTGTGTGTGTAGGTGGGTAGGTAGGTAGGTACGTACGTACGTACGTAGGTAGGTAGGTAGGTAGGTAGGTAGGTAGGTATGTCACTCTTTTTTTCTCTAACCTGAAAAACGATGACTACCAAAAGTTCTC
>NW_004798393.1:9031-10026 GCF_000002075.1 Aplysia californica
AATAGAGAGGTGGAGATCAAAGAGCCCGACGAACTCGGCCTGAAAAGACGTCCGGTTGTCAAGGAGTCACGTGACCAGGCGTGTGTCACGTGGAAAGAAAGAGCGGGTAACTCGAGCCGGCCTGGTCTCTGCGGGCGACTTCCGGTCACGCCGGAAATGCCAAGCTCAGGACGGGGAGAAGAAAGCAAAGACGATGGCACCCTTCTCCTTCTTCCTCTTCTTATTTGAGTCTGTCAAAGAAAAGAGCAAACCACATCAGAGCACCCGCCAACCACCCGCCTTTAAGACTGAATTTTAAAAAAAAGTAAAGGCGCACCCCATCGACCAATACAATAGAAGTCATTTAATACGGGAGAAAAGTTTTTCGTCTTCGAAAGACTTTTACGGCCCCTGCAACACAATAAGGCCATATAAATGCTGAATATTAGAGATGTTACAAGAGAGTAACAAACACAAAAAGGAGGAGAGATAAGGATGATAGATGTTTGATGGGAAAGAAGGGGCAGACCACATCAGAGCACTCGCCAACCACCCGCCTATATGACTGAATTTGATACAGTAGAAGAGCACCAAATCGATCAACACAATAGCAGTTGTTTAACCTCTTCACTGCTGTGTCGACGTACTTGTGTGTACTTGTGTGTGTTCTAAAACATGTTCACGGGCATTTTTCTCTGCTGATTTGTACAATACGTTTTAGGACATAGAGCCTCCGTTTGTAGTTTCTTACTCATAAAAAGGGGAAAGATACGATGTCTTTGTAAAGCTCCCTTGAAAGGACATTTCATTTTGTCAGTATAAACATAGAAGGAAACATCTCAGCAGTAAAGGAGTTAATACAGGAGATAGATAAGACAGACGCAGAGACAATATTGGAGGAGAAAAACATGACAACACTTTCAACAACGGCAATTCAATAAGACAGACAGACAGACAGACAGACAGACAGACAGACAGACAGACAGACAGACAGGCAGGCAGGCAGGCAGGCAGGC
>NW_004798393.1:11181-13710 GCF_000002075.1 Aplysia californica
ACACACACACACACACACACACATAGTCACAGACAGACAGACAGACAGATAGCAGACACACACACACACACACACACACACACACACGCACACACACACACCTCAAAGCGACAGCGAGGAAGAGAGAGAGAGAGGGAGAGAGAGAGAGAGAGACAGAGAGACAGAGAGACAGAGAGAAACAGACAGAGAAAGACAGAGACAGAAAGAAGAAGGAAGTTGTAGGTGAAGGATAAAAGTAAAGAGACAACCAGTCCAAACTTATCAGTGGAAAGTTTTAGTTGAAGACATCTTGCGGTAATGTTTCAAGTGAGATGTTATATCGCTACAAATGCAGTTATCTCGCCCAAAATGCTATTTATGTCAACATATATTGGCATCTACAAGGAAGTAGTAAGGTTTTTCGCCGCTCCAAGCAAAACAAGAACAATAAACAAATAAATAACCAAACATATAAACAAATAAACAAACAAACAAATAAACAAGTAAATAAACAAAGAAAGAAAAGAAAGAAAGAAAGAAAGAAAGAAAGAAAGACAGAAAGAAATCAGATTCAATTATGGGTAGGTTTCTTTTTATCGAGTACTTCTGTCTGCCTTCTGGCTGGGGTATCCAGCCCAGCATGTATAAGCCCCTAGCAGACATGGACCTAGCAGTCCGCTTCCTCAATGATATAACTGTAGTCGATCGGCGGGAGGGGGGGGGGGGGGGCGCATTGTCCAACCAATCAGTTTGTCCGCGAATGCCGGGTTCAATGATTAAAATAAAGAACCGTAATTACGGTCTCTGATCATGGTGTGCCCTGCATACTAATGAAAAGTAACCGCTTTCATTTTTAAAAACAATTATAATATATTATTATTAAACGATAATCCGGTAGCTAACTGCAATGTTACTTGGGGAAAGGAGCCTCTTTGTATCAACACGACGGAATAATGTTAGTAAAAGATTATCTGATTATTTTTTTTATAATATACTTTTGAGAGCAACCAAAGGGTTGTAACCATGAAATTCTTGTAAGTATTCGTAGTTAGCTCCCTTCGCTCTGAGAAATTCGTTAGCACTTACTTCCCTTTTTTTGTTGAAAATTTTAGTGTTGGAGTACGTGTTGTTCGTTTAAAACCAGCCTTCATTTCGAGATCAATATGTACCGACCAAGAGGCTTATTTCTAAAAAATCATGTTTATCTTATATCGTATTAGATTCTATTTAACTTTTAGGTTTAAAAAATCACATCCTGTCAATACAATAATTATAGAGGATTCTAAACCTACTTACAAAAGTAACCATTGGAGTAAAGTGGGGAAGAGGAATTATATGGGGGGGGGGGGGGGGGGCGCTGCAGCAGCAATATTTGCCAACCTCTCTATCCCCCGAAAAAGGCTGACAGCTTGTAAAAGTATAATAACTATAGGGCGGTCAAAAATTCGTGGCGCAACTTATGGTCAAATATTTCCTCAATTATCGAACATGAAGTCTCCAGCTTTTGCACATTGACTTTCATCAATTTGTCTAAACATATCAATATTTTTGTAAACACCTGTTCGCTGCATTCTAGAAAATTGTTTCACAAAAATAGAAATGACAAATACCAGTGGGTGGTTTCTACATATTTTAAAAGGAATATTTTCATCCGAACAGTGACGAAATTTGTTCTCCTCTATTATTGTCTCCTTTCACCTCCTTTACTACTGTCTAGCAATGTTCTGGCGTCTGCTTTCCTCTCCACTCTCTGCCCCCACCCCTCACCTCCCTGAGCCCGTGACTCTTTATGCAGCCTTTCTACTGTTAATCCTTCGCTCCTTCTTACTGTTGTCTTCAAGCCACACCCTGATCTTACTGTAGGAAATATCTACACCTAGCCTTCTCGGATAAGGGCAAAAAATCTAGGAGGACCCGTGTGCAAGTTGTGCATGTTGAACATCCCTTGGAGGTCCAAAAATCGATAAGAGTAGGCTTCGGCCGGCATCAGGGCAAAATTCTAAATTTCCTACCAACTGAAAAGTTTGATGTGTCCCGCGGTCTCGTATGACCTTATGCAGTTGCAAACGCAGTCAAACATTAAACAAAAAAAAAAAGGTTAACAGATGGGGCATTATCACTTTTAATGAGAAAGTCCGTCAATTTTTTTTCTAATGGCGAAATTATGCTTATTGTACGCATGTTTTGAGAATTTTTAGTGCAAAAATAAGTGCTCACCATAAGATTGTTTCTTATACCAAGTTTGACATTAAAAAGGGTCATTGGTGAGCTGTGATGTATTCCGTATGTGTATGCAAAGTGTGTGAGAGAGAAGCGGGTAGTGGAGGGAACAATTCAATTTTCAGAGGGACGGAGATTTACAGTATTTTATATAAATCTATGAAGAAAAGCTTTTTAATCTAGCCTCAGTTGTTGTAGGAAAATATGATTAAGTTAAGACAAAGTGATACAAACTGCTGCGCAAAGTATGGGTGACATTGACTCACTCATTAATAATAATAATAATAATAATAATAATAATAATAATAATAATAATAATAATAATAATAA
>NW_004798393.1:14523-18273 GCF_000002075.1 Aplysia californica
GGGGGGGCTCATATGGCCTTATGCAGTTGCAAGCACCGTAAAACACTTACCAAAAATAAAATCAAAGAAGTAAATATAAAACAACACACTTAATTAAGTTCGCAGATGACTCCGGTATTATAGGATTAATAAACTTGATGAAAGAGTCGAGAGTATTTCGAAGAAATACGTATGTTTTTGAATGGTGCAATTCAAATTTTCTAAAAAGGGAACCTCTCAAAAACAAAGGAAATTATTATTTTTTAATTCTAAAAGAAAAAATCCAACAATCCCACCACTCGTACTTGAACAAGAAACAACCAAAATCACGGATTCAGACAAATATCTCGGCTTTACAATCGACAGCAAATTTACGAGGCAAAGTCACGTAAACAATACGTTAAAAAGGTCAATCAGAGGCTGTACTTTCTGAGGAAACGTAGGTCCTTCAGTCTGAATCCATCCATCCTTCAGATATTCCACACCAGCACAATAGAAACTTTGATAGATTTTTGTATCTCGTTCTATGGTAGCAATTTGGGAAGACAGCACATCATAAAAGTAAACAAGTCGATCAAAAAGGCATCAAGAAAAATTGGTAGAGACCCAAGTAGCTTTGAATACCTGCACAAAACAAAAGTTCTTTAAAAAGGATGGAAATAATCCTAAGTGACTACAGCCACCCACTGGCATCGGAATTTCAATTATCGGCCCGCAGTAAACGACACATTTCCAGGATTGGAGATTAGTAAATACATGTCTCACGTGCTGAAACAACTCCCTCCCTCCCTCCCTCCCTCCCTTGAGTGCACCTACCCTTAGTAACATCCACTGCCATTGTAAACGACCAAGACAAATTTTTCCCTGCGAGATGAATAATGATTGTCAATGCCATTGTCATTATAGTTTTTGTTTGTTTTAGTAGAGGTTTTTCGGCGCTCGCAACTGCATAAGGTCATATGAGCGCCAGAAGATTAGAGGTGTTACAAGAGAAAAACAAACATAAACAAGGAGGGGAGATGAGGACGATAGATGTTTGATAGGAAAGAAGAAGCAAACCACACCAGAGCACCCTCCAACCACCCACTCATTATAGTTTAAGTAAAGGTTTTACGGCACACGCAACACAAAATAATGTGTCATTAGTACAAGTGCAGAAGATGAGGTTTTACTAGAGAGGAAATGGGGGCCCTCGTGGCCTAGAGGTTAAGGTGTTGGCCTCTCTTTCAAAGGCCCCGGGTTCGAATCCGGGTAGCGACCGAAAAAAAATTCTTCTCTAAAATTGTCTCCTTTCACCTTCTTTCCAGCTCTCTAGCAATGTTCTGTTGTCTGCTTTCATTTCCACTTTCTGCCCCCACCCCCTCACCTCCTTTGCCCCCTCCTCTGGGCTCCTGACTCTTTCTGCGGCCTTTCTACTGCTCCTTGGCTCCTCCAAACTGCTGTCTTTCCGCCACACCCCTGATCTTCCGATAGGAAAGATCTACACCTAGCCTTCTCGGACAAGGGCGAAAAATCTCAGAGGGCCCGTGTGCAAGTTGCGCACGTTAAAGATCCCTTAGTGGTCTAAAATCGATAAGAGTAGGCTTCGGCCGCCACCCGGGCAAAATTCAAAATTTCCTTCCAACTGAAAATATTAGGTATGTCCGGCGCGCTCATATGACCTTATGCAGTTGCGAGCGCCGTAAAAACACTTACCAACACAAACAAGAGAGTAAATATACAAACACAAGGAGGAGACATACAGACGACAGACGTTTGACAAACAAGAAGTAGCACATCACACGAGAGCACACGTCAACCACTCACTAGTTGCTTCCTCAGAATGTCAACGTTCTATCTGCCTAGTGCCTAGTTTTGACAAATCTGACCTCAAAATTTTGAGTTTCACAATATGTAGAGCTTTTTCAAAAGCAATTCTTGAAATGTCTTGATAGCGACTCAGAACAATAATGAAGACGTCGACAGACAGCCAGTTTTAGTTAGTGTTTTACGACACTTGCAAAACAACAAGGTCATATAAGTGCTGAAGATTAGAGGTGTTATACGAGCGTAACAAAGACAAAAAAGAAAAAGGAGGAGAGATGAGGACGATAGATATTTGATAGGAAAGAAGTAGCAAACCACACCAGAGCACCCGTTAACCACCAACACAGACAGTTACAATTCAGGGATAGTGCTAAAGCAGTAATATCTAACAACCATTTGCCCATTTTCAACCGCCCTCACGTTATAAACGATTATGGGCAGTTGTTTTTTGTTGTTTTGTTGTTGTTGTTTTTTTAAGTAAGTGTTTTGCGGCGCTCACAACTACATAAGGTCATGTGAGCGCGAAGGACACATTAAACATTAATTTCAGTTGGTAGGAAATTTGGAATTTTGCCCGGGTGGCGGCAGAAGCCTACTCTTATCGACTTTGGACCACCAAGTGCGATAATTGTACACGGGACCTCCGAGATGTTTCGCCCTTATCCGAGAAGGCCAGGAGTAGATCTTTCCTACAATAATACCAGGGGTGTGGCTGAAAAGACAGCAGTAAGAAGGAGCCAATGAGTAGCAGTAGAAAGGCTGCAGAAAGAGTCAAGTTTAGTTTAAGTAGAGGTTTTACGGCGCTCTTAACTGTCATAAGGTCATATGAGCGCCAGAATATTAGAGGTGTTACAAGAGAGTGACAAACAAAAAAGAAGAAGGGGAGATAAGGACGATGGGTGTTTTATAGGAAAGAAGAAGCAGCAGGAGCCCAAACGTGTACGGTTTGTTTTAGTAAGAACTGAAGTTAAAAAAAGAAGCCCACAGACGTAAAGAATATTTATTCTGGTTTATGCCCCAGTGGACGTATCGCTACCTTAGAATTACAAAGTTCTATCTGACATTTTTGGCCGACTTGGGTAACTAAGACCAAGAGGTTAGAAACCAAATGCTATAATAATATCTGCTCTATCAAAACCGTAAGATAATTTGGGGTCGTTATCAAGATAATTAAAGAAGTGCATTCGAAAGTACAAGTTGTAAAACTCAAAACTTCCTTCGTCAACATTCTCAAAAGAGCTACTGAAAAGATATATACATTATATATATTATGGCTCTTTTCGTCTATGCAGACGGTCAATTTAGCTTAAGATGGTCTCAAGGTTTTCTTCATGCAGCTTCTTTCATGGCTAATTCTTCCTATGTTTGAAGCGCAGATCCTGTCGCAGTGCTTGCATGTCAGTGAATAGATAGAGATTTGTCATTCTAGGGTATCGAAATGCTAAGGAAGCGGTTTACTTTTGAACCTGACTGTCGGAGCCAACTCAGGCTGAGAGAGATACAACATCCCAGTAACAGGCGAAGATACTGGATTAGAAAGGGAAAAAAAACAAACAACTTCCCCGCTTAGTTGAGTAAGAGTTTTACTGCACTTGCAGTCCAATACAGTTACATAAGGGTCGAACATTAGAGTTGTTACAAGAGAGTAGCAAACACACGAAAAGGGAGAAGAGATCAGAACGATAGACGTCTGATAGGAAAGATCAATTAGCAAAACACACAATAACCTCTGCCAACCAGCCGCCTTCCCCACTTGGGCATCAAACTCCTACTGGGGGCTCTCGTGGCCTGGAGGTTAAGGTGTTGGCCTCTCATTCAAAGGTCCCGGGTTCGAATCCGGGTAGCGATCGAAAACTTTTCTTCTCTAAAATTGTCTCCTTTCACCTCCTTTCCTGCTCTCTAGTAATGTTCTGTTGTCTGCTTTCATTTCCACTTTCTGCCCCCACCCCCTCACCCCCTTTGCCC
>NW_004798393.1:19686-23723 GCF_000002075.1 Aplysia californica
TGTTGTTGTTGTTGTTGTTGTTGTTGTTGTTCGTTGTTGTTGTTGTAGTTGTTGTTGTTGTTGTTGTAGCTGCTGCTGCTGCTGCTGTTGCTGTTTTTGTCGTTGTTGTTGTTGTTGCTGTTGTTGTTGTTTTTTGTCGTAGTTGTTGTTATTGTTGCGGCCAACGTTTTTTTACGTCGTTTTGTCTCGCCGTTCACTTGTAAAAGACCAAACCAACTGTTCAGATGCGTTACTGATGCTAGTCTGTCATTGAATGGCAAAAGGGTTGTATTTTTTTTCGTAGTTTGGTAAGAGTTTTACAGCGCTCGTATCTCTGCATAATATGGTCATACGGGCGCGCGAGACACAAGTCAGTAGTGTTCACTGTAGGTCGTAGCACGTCTTGGTTTTTACTTTGCGCTTGAGTAATCAGAAGTGTACAAAAAAACAGACATTTCGTGCTGGAAAACCGCGTCATAGCCCAGACAAAGGCAACATAGAGAAAAAAAAGAAGTAAGATGTCGCAGGGGGGTCTTCCATGCTGAAAATGAATCACTATACATGTATTTATATGAATAAAAAATATACTTTCCTAAACAGGAATCAAGCAAAAAAATATGATCACATGGCATAGGTTTAACGCCCCTACCAACACTTTTAGGTTATTTATGAGGCGGGACCTCCGATCTTAACGTCCATCTCCGAAAGGACCGAGTCAAAATGGAAATTCGTAAAAAGTGCCTTTCCCAAGGACCCAATGTCGGACTGAGCTGAGGCTCGAACCCCCAAACCTGCAATCTCACGATTACGAGTCAGGTAGCCTAACCACTATGCCACCGACACCACCTAAACAGAAATCGAGTTCACGTCTTTTGCGCCCATTCGCCAAGAGGTTAACCATTACCACACCACATAGATCAACGCCAGTTTCCCTGTTTCCATTCCAGATCTGTTCAGGAGCGGTCTTAATTTTGGTTTGTTTCATTCAACTTTTATGATTTATGTGATGTCGGTGAAACCTTCGAAATGTGTATTGTATACTTGCCACGGCATACCAAAAATGAAAGTTCTGAAATGCTATATAACATATTTAGTTTCTATAAGCTGTGAATGCCAGACAAGCACTAAAGACAGCGAAAAGAAAACAGAAACAACAGAAATATGGTTTCTTAGGAGACTGCTAAGAATATCTTGGAAGACAAAGAAATCAAATGGGGTAGTACTTGAAGAAGCCCACGTGGGCCGTTCGCTGATGAAAACAATCAGGAAAAGGAAACAAATTTAATGCAGTTTCTGGAACACTTTAATAGACACAAAGGCCTCGAACATTTACCTCTCGATGGAAAAATTGTAGGTTAACTAGGCAGGGGAGGACCCAGGGCAATCTACAAAGTTTAAACAGAATGGTGACGAGGAAAGATCAGGACAATGAAGCCTTTTTAAAGCACCCTAGCAAAGGAATGAACGAGGAAAAAATATGAGCGCCGCGCCTGTCGCTGATCTGGCACCTGATGCTGATACTAGTACTTGCCACTTGGGAATCAAGAAAGGTGCCACCATAATTTAATTTTTAGTTCATCTATCTATTTCTGTTAATCTATATTATTTATTTTATTTATTCATTTATTCATGTATTCATTTATTCGTTTACTTGTTATTTGTTTATTTATTTATCTCAACCATGTACACGTATCTATTTCTCAGAGTGTCCGTTAAGGGAGGCTTCGAGAGCTTAGGTCAAATAATTCACAACCTAAAACTAGATCTAAGACATAATTCTTAAGGGTCATAAAAAAGTGTTTTAAGCAACAAAAAACAACAACAAAAAACAAAAACAACAACAAAAAACTGTACATTTTGGAAAACAGGACCAAGACAGACACGTGAGTAAAAGTACATCTCGACCCCATTCTGACTTCTCACCTCCAACAAACCTTGAGAAGGGAAACCATGCAGGTTATTCACAACTAATGATTGTTGTTAAAGATTTCTCCTTCTTTTTTAAACGTTGACGTGTTTACGCCCCCATTGACACGAGTCAGATTATTTAGGAGGCGGGCTTCGACCCTGCCTGTCGGGGTCAAGCTGGGCTGAGAGGGAATAACGTCCCACCAGAAAGACTGAGGTTTTGTGCTCGTGAAAAATTCTCCCCACACCGAGGTCAGACTCGGTTTTCTGCGTGCGACGACGCAGCAATAATAATTATAATAATAATAATAATAATAATAATAATAATAATAATAATAATAATAATAATAATAATAATAATAATTTAATAATAATAATAATAATAATTTAATAATAATAATAATAATAATGATAATAATAATAATAATTTAAGAATAATAATAATAATAATAACAAAAATAATAACAAAAATAGTAACAAAAATAATAATAACAATAACAATAATAATAATAATAATAATAATAATAATAATAATAATAATAATAATAATAATAATAATAATAATAGACAGTTAAATAGCTCTCAACCCAGATTAAAGTGCACAGGCTCTCAGCACTTTACAATACATACAATAGTAATATAAAACGTTGTGTTCTGACAAAATGAAAATCTCTCCAAATATTCATCTTATTAAATGTAATTTAAAAACAGAAATGACTGTAGCTGAAATTTGAATGAATCCAAGGATTTGAAATCTCTTAAAGTACTTGGCAAAGCAATCCAGATTTTGTGGCCTTGGTATTCAAATTTTAATGCCCTTTTACACATTGTTTTTAGTTTCATAGACGGAAAACAAATTCATTTTTGTCGGCTGATGACCTTAAACTACGAGCTGGAAAGTACAGTCTTTACAGATTTGATAAATATGATCGCCATAGATGCTCGTTTGAGAGATCTGCGATGCCCCCGGCGTAGACACAGGATTACTCGCTTTGACACGCTAGATCTATCGGACTAGACGTACGAGTTTAGTTTTAGTCCGAGTTTTACGGCACTTGCAACACAATAGAGTCATAAAATAACATAAGTGCCAAAGATTAGAGTAGTTAACAAGAGAGTAACGAGCACAAAAAGAAGGAGGAGAGATCAGCACATGAAATGTTCGATAGGATCGGAATGAAGAAGCATCCTATACCAGAGCACCCGCCAACCACCCTCAACGTTTGAGTCTGCTGACGTGCTCAGGACAGTATGCTCAAGTGGCTAGTTGATGGGCTACAAGATAGAAATTGTGCTGATGGGAGCGTAAAAACACATATGTTGTTTTGGATGTCGTTTGTTGGGAGTTGTTTTTAAGGTTGCTTTTACTTTTTAAGGGTGTTTTTTTTTTAAGATCCTTCAAAAGTGTGGAAGCGCCATCTATATATATACAAAATGTCATCCTACATTTCGTAAGCGTAACATTCTCACCAAGGCGTTGGGACTCAACCTTCAACCCTCCCCCTCCCAGCATGGGTTTGCAGCTCACCGCTAGTTTTTCTCACCAGTGCTTCGTGCTGGGAATGCCTTATCAACACAGAACAAAAACAACACACAAACTCTCATGTTGTCCTCTTTTCCTTAAGTGTTGTTTTCCTTCTCTTCCTCCATTGTCTCTTTGCAGCATTGTTCTTGAAATATGGCGAATATAATAGCTCTCTCGTCTCTCTCTCTCTCTCTCTCTCTTTCTCTCTCTTTCTTTCTCTTTCTTTCTCTCTCTCTCTCTCGCTCTCTTTCTCTCTTTCTTTCTCTCTCTCTTTCTTTTTCTCTTTCTTTCTTTTTCTCTCTATGTCTTTCCTTTTCTCTCTATCTCTCTCTATCTCTCTTTCTGTCTGTCTGTCTGTCTTCTCCCCCCTCACTTTCTCTTTTGTTCTTCTTCCTTTCAATCTATTCCTTCTTTCTCTGCCCGAATCATTCACTCATCTCTCTCCTCCTCTCTCCCCTCCTCTCGCTCATGCTGTATGTGTGTGTGTGCGTGTGTGTGTGTGTGTTTGTGTATGTGCGTGCGTGTGTGTGTGTGTATGTTTGTGTGTTCTCTCTCTCTCTCTCCCGCTTTCTCTCTCTCTCCCTCTCTCTCTCCCGCTTTCTCTCTCTCTCTCTCTCTCTCTCTC
>NW_004798393.1:26597-30159 GCF_000002075.1 Aplysia californica
TGAGAGAGAGAGAGAGAGAGAGAGAGAGAGAGAGAGAGAGAGAGAGCGAGAGAGAGAGAGGGGGGGGGCATACATGGAGCAAACATCTACTATGATCTACTCAGAATTTGGCCATTAGTGTGGCCTTAGAAACTTGACCAACAATCGGTCGCTTTTAAAGCACAAGGGGGCTATCTCGAAAAATGCTGTTTTGAGAAAATCGAAAGTAAAGTTTTTGGACCCATGAAATCTATCTCTGTGCATTTGTTTTCAAATGAATTCTTCTGTGGTTTTATGTATGGGTCAGTTATGACCTTGTCTGTCGTATACGTATAAATTACTGACAATTTTTTACTCCAACAAAAAAGTTGGGTTGGCTAAATGGTGCAAATATCTAGAAAACGCTTTTGAAGCAAAAATGGGCCATCCCATTCAAAATAAGGCATACCTTTCTTTTTTTTTTACTATTCCTGCATTGTAGCATTAAATAGTCTATTCCCTGTACAGTGGGCTAAAACACCAAGCTTGTAAACGCTTTATCATTGGGTTATTTGTTTTAGTAAGAGTTTTACGGCACTCGCAACTGCATAAGGTCATAAGAGCGTCAGAAGATTAGAGGTGTTACAGGAGAGTAACGAACATAAAAAAGAAGAAGGGAGGAAGGACGATAGATGTTTGATAGGAAAGAAGGAGCATTGGGTAAAGTGGTCTTCCTTATCCATGTGAGCATTACATGTTCAGCATTTTCTACCAAACAGATTTATACCGTTATGTGGAATAGTAGTCAAGAGGGCAAAAAGAAGCTACTATAACATTGCACGTCTAGGAAAAGTATTATTCAAGTCAATACTTTGCTTACAAAAGGTTAGAAGGCGAATACATGTATAGTCCGCGCAGTAATTTATGCAATTTTTTATATTTCATGTGTGAGATATCATCTTAGCCTCACGAGTGAAATATAATGGTTTATTTTACCGGAAGTGCAATGCTAAAACAATTCCAGCAGTATGCTCCCTGCAAAGACAAATACCCGGGTTGATATCAGTTTTAGTTTCAATAAAAGTTTAACTTCACTTGCAACCATAGATGTACACTCTATGCTTGCAACACAATAAGGTCAAAAAAGTTCCGAAGATTAAAGGTGTTTCAAGAGTGTAACAAACACAAATAAAAGGAAGGGAGAGAAGAGATCAGAATTATAGATGTTTGATAGAAAAAGAAAAGGAATAAACCACACCAGAGCACCCGCAAACCAGCGGCAACTGAAGAAAAATATGCCAACAACCTTAACGTCAATGGCACTGGGGAAGGGGGGAGGGGGGGGGTGTGTTAGGGGAAAAAAAACAAAAAGGCCCAAACAAAAACATCTAACAGGGAGAAACAAAACAAAAACGACTCCTGACCCTGACCTTTTCAGTGTTTCTGCTTTGATTCGTTCGTGGTGAGTGTTGCCGCTCCCACCCCACCCCTTCCCCACCCACCGACGTGTAGTTATAGCACGGGCCCCTCGACCCGCTGAAAAGAACCTCCTTACCCCTCACCACCGTAACAACAGACGCCTCAGAGAGGTCACAATTACGAAATAAAGCGGTTGAAAAGTAAAAAAGAAAAAAGAAGAACAAAAAGGAGAACAAAAAGGAGAACAAAAAAAGAAAAAAAGAAGAAAAAAAAGAAGGATAGCGCAACAAGAGTCGCCCTTTTTTCCCCCACCGCACGTAAGGAAACGGGAACTACTTGGGCGCTCAGCTGATTGGCAAAAAAACTGCGCGGTTGCTGAAAAAAGAATATACCTCTCTACGCCACTCACGTTGGGAAGACATGGAGGGTGTGTGAGGGGGGGGGGGTTCGGGGAGTGCTCGTGTACCGAAAGTTACACTAGACTTTCTTACCGCCAGCGTGCCTTAAAGGGAAGACTGGCATGCTATTTTCAAAATCCGTTATGCAAAGACTTAGCAATCATTTATCTCTCTCTAGCCCTTTTTAACTCCCAGTGGAGCACAGGCCATCAACAACATTACTCCAGCGAAGCCTGTCCTGAGCATCCTTTTCTAATTAGCAATCATTTAAGGGCCTTTTATTTGATTTTGGGGGTCTAGTACGTTACTCGTGTAGTCAGATGTAGGCCTACTTTACTTCTGAAACATTTACACTTTAAGGTATCACGACCCCCTATTAATATATTTAATAATGTATATAGTTAATATATAGTTAATATTTTCACAAAGGAAACTCGGTATAGGTAGTTGCAACATGTTATAGGGTATTTTAAGTATTGTTTATAACAAGCGAGATATCCTGGATTTTCACATATGGCTTACTAAAACACCGAAATTTCCTTTTAAATTCCGCCCTCTAAGGCATTTAGAACGTAGTATTCAGAAGAAAAAAAATCGTACTTTTTTTAAAAGCCTCGATCAGGTTGCAACTACACAAATTGCCCACACTGAGGCCAATTTTCAAAGAAATCCTAAAAACAGCCTCGAAATCTCGCATTACTAAAACCCAAGGCGGCTAAAACTCAATATCCCTAAAAAATATCGCGTTTTTTGAGAAAACGTAAAAAAACCGCGAAAAAAAGCGTCCGCATTGTTATTACTTTTTTACTACCGCAGACAGAGATCATTGCAACGTTCATCTTTGTCAGTATCTGCCACTGTACTATACCAATTACCCAGTTTGAAATCGAACAATTTAAAAATGAAATAAGAATGCAGTTTTGGAATGATGAGATAACACCTGTTATTTCAAGAGAATAACACAAGAAAAGAGGGTGAGGGGGGGAGTTACCTCTAAGCTAGAAACAGTGCATAGTTATACTTTATACAAAATAATAAAGCGATAAATGAAACACTTCTGAACACTGAAGTTCATTTCTCAACAGGTGGAATTATCATAATAAAATTTGTGTGGGTTGTGAGGTGCATTTTATTTTTCTTCCTGAACATAATAAAATTAATTATAATATTATCTTGAACTCCCACCGAAAAGTAACCGGCCCTGCCTCTAGACAATGGCATCACTGACACCAAACAAGTAACCCAACTTCTGTTAGCTGAGGTAGACGACTGGTAACATACACGATAATGCAGACAATTTAAACTTAAAATCCGATTCAGGTCTGGTCACTTGTGCATAATGTGATCGATAAGCAAAGCATTCTGCATTGTACACCGAAGTCGCGGGTTAGATTCCGTATCGGAAGGATGATTTCATTAAGTATGTCCACACTTGCAGAAACTTTTGGAATGACAGAATATGGAAATTGGTAAAATCGTTGAGTAACACATACAGACATAATACCAAATATCTTTCCTTCTTCTCCCCCCCCTCTCTCTCTCTCTCTCTCTCTCTCTCTCTCTCTCTCTCTCTCTCTCTCTCTCTCTCTCTCTCTGTATGAGTGTGTGTGCGTGTGTAAGTGTGTGTGTATGTCTTTCGTTCTTTCTTTCGCTTTCTAAGAGGTTGTGTGATTATGCATTAATTTCTGTGTGAAAGCTTTCAAGGTTTATATGGTATATACCACATAGTTATTCAACCAGAGAAATTGATACATAAAAAGAGAGAAGACGGTGGATAGAAAGAGAGA
>NW_004798393.1:31990-33298 GCF_000002075.1 Aplysia californica
AACTGAAAGAGCTGCGGAGCTGGCCTACCATAGAAAACTGCATCTCCCCTCGACGCTTAACGGAAACAGAGGATGAAAAAGGGAAAATGGAATCATTGACAAAGTCCCAACTAAAACAAATCGACAAGAGGGCAGGTAAAAGCGAATGAAGCAAGGTAACAGCCAACATTTAAAGTCAACTGGACTTACGTGACCTACGGTAGGGAAAGCTGGATGTACTTTTATGTTTACGCAAATTCAGCCAGTGACTTAGCGTGGCTTTAGTCTCGCACCACATCGTCATATTATATTGTCTCCTCATGGGGTGGGGAGACTTGTTGCAGAACACGTTAGATCTACCGCAGATCAATGTCATGTGATCCTCAAAACACGTTTACTCAACCTCTATGAAACTAAGGAGCTAGAAAAAAAGGAAGATAGAGATGAGAGGGCGAGGGGGTACCATTGGTAAAGAAAAAAAAGAGATATATATGACAAACAGGGCAATCTATAATATAAGAAGAATGATCCCATTCGTTAATCATTAGTTACAAGGTACCAAAACTTCATTCCCGCCTATAACAGGATTCAGCTATAACAATGACATCAATCCAGGCGATCGTGTTATAAATAGCCAAGGCCCACTTTGGTTTGTTGACCTAAATGAGAAATAATCCATAGAACCCCTTCTCTTTCTTGGGAATCCGCTATTGGTGGATACGAGGTTCGATGTAAAGGCATTCGTTATCAGTTAGAACACACTGAAAAAATGGCCTATACAATTCTTTACAACACTGTCGTTCCTTTCGAAAGGCTTGATTACGAGCTTTGGAATTTTCATTGGGATGAACTTGCTAAACTCTATGAACGAACGTAACAATGACCAATGTAATACTGTAGGCCTAACCAGGGCTGTAATTTTAACTCTACGACGACTAGTAAGTAAGCTAGCATAAAAAGTTCATCAAAGAGTACCTTTCACTGTTAGCCTGTAAGATAAGGTAAACTATATTATATTGACCACACATTTGACGAAACGTGCTGAGTACCTTCATGAGATCTATGACACAGTACACAAATACTCTTACACACATTTTAAAACATCACATCACCCTCTCTCCCTCTCTCACTCGCTCTTTCTCTCTCTCCATACATCTCTTTCTCTCTCTTTCTCTCTCACTGTCTCTCTCCCCCTCTCTCTCTCTCCTTTCTCTCATATTTATTCTCTGTCTCTGTCTCTCTCTCTGTCTCTCTCTGTCTCTCTCTGTCTCTCTCTGTCTGTCTGTCTGTCTGTCTCTCTCTCTCTCTCTCTCTCTCTCTCTCTCTCTT
>NW_004798393.1:33431-34724 GCF_000002075.1 Aplysia californica
TCTCTCTCTCTCTCTCTCTCTCTCTCTCTCTCTCTCTCTCTCTCTCTCTCTATCTCTCTCTCTCTCTCACTTGTTCTTTCTCTCACTTTTTTTTATCCCATACTCCCTAAGAATTTTTTTTTTAAATCAATAGTTGTTGAGTACCAACCAGGCGCTCCACCGTCGCACTCGGGCGACTTGAGTTCGATTCCTGAGCATTGAGACTTTCTATTGAGTAGCTGGGTCTTTCTGCTGGATGTTATATCCCTCTACGCCCGGCTTAGCCCTGACAGGTCGGGTCCAAAGCCCGCTTCCTAAATTATCTAAATAGGGTCAATAGACGCGTAAAAACATCTGCATTACACCAACAAAACAACAACAACAAACAAAAATAAAACACATCCCACACGCATCAAAGTAAATGCACGGGCAAAGGGAGGGGGAGAGGGGGAGACATGAAATGTGTACTAGAGTGAACACAACTTCTTGGAGGGTACTGAATGAACATTTATAAAAAGATAAGGCTTACCTACACAGCACTAAAATAAAAATCAGTGAGAAACACGATACAGTTTCGCCAAACACAAAAGCAGATTGGGTGGTTCCGTGGGTGAAAACAATCCAACGTGCTGTTGCATCAAAAGAAAATAGTAGCGGTGGTCATTAAAAAAAAACCGGTTGAAGATTCCATACCACGGGGCAATCTCTGACTGATAAATTGACGTCATGGTCAATATTTTTAGTACCGAGGATTCATTTTGTCCGAGATAAACTAAGATTTACAAAAAGAGGAGTCATGTGTCCTGCACCATAACTAAACTGTCGGAAACACAAAATATTCTAGATTGTTTTACGGTTTGGAAGAGGAGAATCTTGCTACGGTCAAGTGGAGATACGTTGTTGTCGTCACCGTCTAATTATGGGCTCATTTGGGGCTAATTTGGGGGTAATTTGATGAAAAGGGAGTCTTACTTTGAGGATGGTACCCTTGAAGAAATGCCCCTAAAATGATTTTATAGAAAGTTTTCAAATGGGGATCAGGGGGTTTCGGTTCCTAAGATATTCAGGTACCCGAAAATGTAAAAAGTGGAAAAATCGATATGTTGACCCAAACATCGTATTTGAAGATCCGTGCCTTAAAGGTACGTCCACACATTCACGCGCTGAGCCCCTCAGTCCTGGCTCCTCTAAACCTGGGTTGTCCCATACACACGAGGAAAAAGTCAAAGCAAAACGCTTTCTAAATTGTACGGGAGTCTGCGGTGTAGCAGTAAGGCGTCTCGCTGTGACACAAAAGACCTAAGCCTCCCCCCC
>NW_004798393.1:34824-37818 GCF_000002075.1 Aplysia californica
CCCCCCCCCGGGCAGTTCTATTGATTAAAGGGTCTTTGGGCCATTCCCAAACGAGGGGGGAGGGGGGTACTAACATGTTCTTAAGCCTTATGCACAGTAGAATTGTAAATGAACTGATTCATCAATGTCATGCTCATACTGTTCCGGAACAACATAGGGGGAACTGCGGCTTTTTCTTTCCTCATTCTTACTATCGTCATTTTTCCTCTACTTCTTTTGTGTGTGTGTGTGTGTGTGTGTGTGCCACTCTCTTGTGAACTGCTATTTCCGGGGTACCTTGATGGTCGAAGCAGACTTTGTGCTGTTGAGGCTAGAGATATGAGTAGAGTAAGCCTGATTCCCCGTTTGGACTTCTCTCTTGACATCCACCCCTTGGAACTCACATGACCTTACGCAGTTGAGAGCGCCGTAAAATACAACTTCCCAACAAGGTATTCGAACTCAAGTCTTCTCCTTACAACAGCGGAGAGCACACCAATTACATCAAAGATGTCGCTACCAATTCCAACACCATTAATCTTCCGGATTTTTTTCTTTTCTTTTTTTTTCTTCTTAATTTCTTTTTTTTTTTTTGGGGGGGGGGAAGAGTTTTACGGCACTTGCAACACAATAGGTCATACAAGTACCGAAGATGAGAAGTGTTACAAGGGTGTAACAATGACAAAAAGGAGGACCGATCAGGACAACAGATATTCAATAAGAAAGAAGGAGAAAACCACACTAGAGCACCCGCCAACCACCCGCAAGGAACTGAGAGAGAATGTTAAATCTCAAGGCAAAGCTCAAGGAGTCAACGCGTCCTACGGGAAAACAAAACAAAAAACAGCTGATAGGAGTGTTTTTCAGTGAGGTTGTTTGCTTGTTTGTTGATCTTTTTCATATAGTTCTGCTTTTACCCATATCAGGCCTATGTGTAACTTTCGCAGCACACTGACCTACAAAAAAACGTACACTTGAGGAAGACCTACATTTTTTCCGGAAGAAACAGAAAGTGCGGCGAAATGGACACGGGTGACACAGCAAAAACAAAACTATGGGAAACAACCACAAAGACTAGCTGCGCAATAGCTCGCAGCTGCAGTGAATTGTTTAGAAGAGGTCAGAGGCTTACAGGTTACACACCACTAATCTCTGTTTTTGCTCTGCGTTTCGCTTCATTATGCTCGCACGCAGACGTCCGTCAAGCATTTCCCTTGTCTTTGAACGAGTTTTATGACAGAAAATATTTTACGTCCTCGTCGACCAAATTTAGACAACTTAGGGGAGCGGATTTTGAGGTATGGGTTTTAGTTGGGGGGGGGGGGGGGGTTGTGGTGGGGGTTTTTTGGGTTGTTTTTTTTTTTAGTTAATGAAATATCCAACAGTAGTAACAAACACTAAAATGAAGGAGGGGAGATAAGGACGATAGATGTTCGATAGGAAAGAAGGAGCAAACCACACAACCACACTAGAGCATCCGCAAACCACCCATTCAGACAGGGATGAGACAGAGGTGACACCTCCAACTAACCAAACAACGCTACAAATTCCTTATAGTAGCAGCCTCCCTGGCTATGGCGCACCCCCACCCGCCCGTCCGGTCCCATACCGGGGGTTGTGGTGGGGGGGTGGTTAATGTCAAAAACTAGCTATACGGAGGCTGGCACCGGCACAGAGCTGGAGCAACGGACAAACGGGACAAGGCCGGCAGACGCATCGACCAGTCTTTTCGTTCTCGTGGGAGTTTTTACGGCCCTACTAGGCTACTACTATATTGTGTGAGGGTGCGGTGGCGGAGCGGTTAGTGTGCTCGTCTCCGAAGCGTTAAGTCCGGGTTCGAGCCTCGGCTCGGACATGGACTTTTTCGACCACTCCTGCCCACCCAGCAGTAATGGGTACCTGACTTCCAGTTGGGGAAGTAAAGGCGACAAGGAAAGGAACTGGCCATCCTACCACAATATGCTTAAGGCCCAGGAAGATGTCTCAATAACGAGGCAATCCCCAATGTCCGGATCGGAATCGGGAACAACTTTACTTTATTATATAGTGTAGACATAAAATGACAACAGGTTCGAACAGAGGGGAGGAGGATGAAGACAAGGGGGGGGGGGGAGGAGGAAGGGTGGAAGGAGAGGGATAGAAGGAGGAAGAGGACGAGGTAGGGGAGGAGAAGGAAAGGGGATTGGGAGGAGAAGGAGGAAGAGAAGGGGATGGAGAAAGAGCTGGGGGAAGGAGGAGGAGGCGGGAAAAAAACAAAGATAGCAAAAAGGGTGGAGATAGAAATCATAACAAAAATGGCAGGCTACTTTTGACAAAATGGACCTAACAAAGATTGCAGAATACATGTAGTTTCGTTTGAGTAGTAAACCATGAGCGAAGATGACAAACTTGTTTTGACAAAACAGGGAACAAAACATCAAAAGATCCATGCCATTGTGCCAAAAACAGTAGACAACGTGAAAAACTGGCGGGTTCATTTTGACCAAAACCTTTGCCAAAATCCAAAATTATAAACAAAGAGCAAAAACAACCGGCTCATTTTGGCATAATAGTGAATAATCAACAAAGACAGCGGACATGTTTTTTTTTACTTGCACAGTAAACATTTATTTAACAAGGAAGGCGACGCGTTCCTGCCAATACATTGACCGGAAAAACAAGAGGCAGCTACCTGCTCTGTGTATAATAATAAATGTTTTACGGCTCCACCGACACAATTTAGACACTCCCCGATGAGGACATGTCCATAAACTGATGCCCGCTCGAGCAGTGTTCCGTCTATTCTTGATCCAGCTCTACGGTTGTCCTCGAGAGCAGCTCAAAAACTGCAGTCGGAACGTGAACATCAACGTGTGAGTTTTTAGTGCACGTTGTGAGCGCATCGACGCTTGAGAGAGAGAGAGAGAGAGAGAGAGAGAGAGAGAGAGAGAGAGAGAGAGAGAGAGAGAGAGAGAGAGAGATGGGGGTGGGAGAGATAGGGGGGGGAGTTTTTGTGAAGTGGTGGCGGTGGAAGGG
>NW_004798393.1:37918-39974 GCF_000002075.1 Aplysia californica
AGTAGTAACAAACACTAAAATGAAGGAGGGGAGATAAGGACGATAGATGTTCGATAGGAAAGAAGGAGCAAACCACACAACCACACTAGAGCATCCGCAAACCACCCATTCAGACAGGGATGAGACAGAGGTGACACCTCCAACTAACCAAACAACGCTACAAATTCCTTATAGTAGCAGCCTCCCTGGCTATGGCGCACCCCCACCCGCCCGTCCGGTCCCATACCGGGGGTGGAGGGGGGGGGGTGGTTAATGTCAAAAACTAGCTATACGGAGGCTGGCACCGGCACAGAGCTGGAGCAACGGACAAACGGGACAAGGCCGGCAGACGCATCGACCAGTCTTTTCGTTCTCGTGGGAGTTTTTACGGCCCTACTAGGCTACTACTATATTGTGTGAGGGTGCGGTGGCGGAGCGGTTAGTGTGCTCGTCTCCGAAGCGTTAAGTCCGGGTTCGAGCCTCGGCTCGGACATGGACTTTTTCGACCACTCCTGCCCACCCAGCAGTAATGGGTACCTGAATTCGAGTTGGGGTAGTAAAGGTGGCGTGGAAAGGAACTGGCCACCCTACCACAACATGCCTAAGGCCCAGGAAGATGTCTCAATAACGAGGCAATCCCCAATGTCCGGATCGGAATCGGGAACAACTTTACTTTATTATATAGTGTAGACATAAAATGACAACAGGTTCGAACAGAGGGGAGGAGGATGAAGACAAGGGGGGGGCAAGGTGTAGGAATTGTAGCAGGTAAAAGGAACGCGGTAATTGGGTGGGAGGGAGTTTTGGGGGGGGAGGAGGAAGGGTGGAAGGAGAGGGATAGAAGGAGGAAGAGGACGAGGTAGGGGAGGAGAAGGAAAGGGGATTGGGAGGAGAAGGAGGAAGAGAAGGGGATGGAGAAAGAGCTGGGGGAAGGAGGAGGAGGCGGGAAAAAAACAAAGAGAGCAGAAAGGGTGTACATGTAAATCATAACAAAAATGGCAGGCTACTTTTGACAAAATGGACCTAACAAAGATTGCAGAATACATGTAGTTTCGTTTGAGTAGTAAACCATGAGCGAAGATGACAAACTTGTTTTGACAAAACAGGGAACAAAACATCAAAAGATCCATGCCATTGTGCCAAAAACAGTAGACAACGTGAAAAACTGGCGGGTTCATTTTGACCAAAACCTTTGCCAAAATCCAAAATTATAAACAAAGAGCAAAAACAACCGGCTCATTTTGGCATAATAGTGAATAATCAACAAAGACAGCGGACATGTTTTTTTTTACTTGCACAGTAAACATTTATTTAACAAGGAAGGCGACGCGTTCCTGCCAATACATTGACCGGAAAAACAAGAGGCAGCTACCTGCTCTGTGTATAATAATAAATGTTTTACGGCTCCTCCGACCAAATTTAGACACTCCCCGATGAGGACATGTCCATAAACTGATGCCCGCTCGAGCAGTGTTCCGTCTATTCTTGATCCAGCTCTACGGTTGTCCTCGAGAGCAGCTCAAAATAGGTCATACAAGTACCGAAGATGAGAAGTGTTACAAGGGTGTAACAATGACAAAAAGGAGGACCGATCAGGACAACAGATATTCAATAAGAAAGAAGGAGAAAACCACACTAGAGCACCCGCCAACCACCCGCAAGGAACTGAGAGAGAATGTTAAATCTCAAGGCAAAGCTCAAGGAGTCAACGCGTCCTACGGGAAAACAAAACAAAAAACAGCTGATAGGAGTGTTTTTCAGTGAGGTTGTTTGCTTGTTTGTTGATCTTTTTCATATAGTTCTGCTTTTACCCATATCAGGCCTATGTGTAACTTTCGCAGCACACTGACCTACAAAAAAACGTACACTTGAGGAAGACCTACATTTTTTCCGGAAGAAACAGAAAGTGCGGCGAAATGGACACGGGTGACACAGCAAAAACAAAACTATGGGAAACAACCACAAAGACTAGCTGCGCAATAGCTCGCAGCTGCAGTGAATTGTTTAGAAGAGGTCAGAGGCTTACAGGTTACACACCACTAATCTCTGTTTTTGCTCTGCGTTTCGCTTCATTATG
>NW_004798393.1:40074-40748 GCF_000002075.1 Aplysia californica
GGGGGGGGTAAAACAGACAGAAACAAGAGAAGAAAGGTAAAGGAGTAGGACTTACCAGTGGCGCCCTCCAACCTTAACCAGGACTCTAAATCGTACATAACACCATGTGTATCGTGCCTTTGTCCTTTAACAACTTGCATCTTGTAGGTGAGCAGATTTGTTAACGAAAATGTACACTTAAAAGCCCACCGAACTTGTCAGATTATGACGATAATAACATTAGAGCTGGTCAATATACACCAATCGCTTGTCACGTGAGGGGGGGGGGGACAAACCTCATTTTTTAAAGTCATTAAATTGTTGCATTATCATTAATATTATTATTATTATTATCATTACTATTATTATCATTATTATTATTCTCATACAGATGTGAGTCCGTTTTGTTGGAAAGATAGAATAATTTTCTTTTTCTCTTTTCCTCCCGTCCCTCCCCACCCTACCCCCTTCCACATCTCCCATCCCCTCCTTCTCCCCTTAACAATTTCCTTCTTTTCCTCTCCCCCATCCCCAATCCATAAACTACACCCCTCCCCTAATCCCCACCCTTCTACCTCCCCTCTCATCCCCTCCCGCCCTCCACCCTCATCCCCACTGTTCTACCCCTCCCCCACTGCCCTCATCCCAACCCTTCTAACTAATTTCCCTCCCCAACCTCATCCCCACCCTTCTAC
>NW_004798393.1:41972-44644 GCF_000002075.1 Aplysia californica
CCCCCTTCCCTCTTCACCTCATTCGCTCTCTCCATCCCTTCACCCCCACGCCCGTCCCCACCCCAACCCAAACCCTGCTTAACACACACTCACTCTCACTCATTTCCATAATATTACTTTTGTTCATATTACTGTTCATTTATATCATGCATGTGACTGAGCGTGCGTGTGTGTGCATGTGCGTGTGTGAGTCTGTGTGTGCGTGCGTGCATGTGCGAGTGCGTGCATGTGCGAGTGCGTGTATGTGCGCTTGTGTTTGAGTGTATGTGTGTATGTACGTGGTGAAACACCAAACCAATGCGCCAGGATCCGGGCAATAAAGATCACGTATCTTATTTATCTTATCTTATCCTACCCACAGGCCGCTGATTACATCCGCCAAGCCTTCAACAATTCGGGCGCCAAGTTAACCGCCTACTCGCCCGACCAGATGGAACAAGCCATGCCCCTCACCAGAGCCGCTATCCGCGCATCCAGCTCCGTGGACAGATTCGCCCCCCAAGGCGTCCAGCTCGGCTTCGACGGACCCGGAGTCATCAACAGGACCCTTCTCCTCATGGGATCGGGAATTACCTACGACTACTTCGGTACGTGGTTTTTTTATGTTTGTTTGTATGTTTGTTTGTTTGGTTGTTTGTTTGTTTGGTTGGTTGGTTGGTTGGTTGGCTGGTTGGTTGGTTGGTTGGTTGGTTGGTTGGCTGGTTGGTTGGTTGGTAGGTTGGTTTAAGTAAAGAGAAGAGAGGCACATCGTCACAATAATGGTAGAGTTTTTTTTATGATTGTTTGTTTGCTTGTTTGTTTGGTTGTTTGTTTGTTTGTTTGTATGCTTACTTGTTTGTTTGAGTAAAGAAAACCACATCGACACAACAATGGTCATTTACTGCTGGGAATAAGTAAGACAGACAGACACACACAGACGGACAGGCACACAGATAGACACACGTCATCATAATCATCATCCTTGCCTTTCACACCCTAGCTGCACCAGGGTATGGGCCACGGACAAACACTTTCCACCTTTCAGTATCCTGAGCTAGCCTCCTGATGTTATTCCATGTCTTCCCACTTTTCTGAACATCAATTTCTGTAATTCTTCTCAAGATTCCAGGCGGTCTTCCCCTTGAACTTTTACCCTGCGGATTCCAATCCAACACTTTGTTATGCAGCTGCCTGACTTCCTGAGAGTATGTCCAATCCATCGCTACCGCATTCTTATAACTTCATCTCTGACAGGGATCTGTCTTGTTTTCCTTAACACTTCTTCGTTGGTGACCCTGTCTGTCCATCTGATCCTCAGTAGCTTTCTTAGACACTTGTTCAAGAAAACCTGGATCCTCTTTATGCAAGTCTGTGATCCGTTCCATGTCTCACATCCATACAATAGGACTGACTTCACATTTGAATTGAAAATCCTCAGCTTTGTTCGAAGTGAGATATCTCTGGTCTTCCAAATCCTATTCAAAGATATGAAAACAGCCTGTGTTTCTCCAGTGCGGGACTTTATTTCAGCACCTGATCCTCCCTCTCAGACAAACACACAGACAAACATAAACAACAGAGAGAAAGTAAACAAGTAGAACCAACCAGTGGCGCCCTCCAACCACCCGCACGTGTTTTTAGTTTGAGTTAGTTTCAATACGAGTTTTACTAGTAACACAAATAGGCCATATAAAGAGCCGAAGACTAGATACACAGCGCTAATCTCGTATTATGCTCTCTTTCTCTCTCTCTCTCTCTCTCTCTCTTTTGGTCCGCTTCTCTCTCCCTCTCTCTCTCTTTCTTTCTCTCTATCCCTCACACTCTTTCTCAGTCTCTGTGTCCCTTTCTCTCTCCCCTTCTCCTCCTCTTTCTCTCTAAAGTTTGAAGCACAGGACAACCACCCAGTAATCAACCCCCCCCCCCTTTGACCACTGTCCTACAGATGGCCCTGGAGGTAGCAGACAGAAGTGCGGCGCCGCAACTGTGGTCGGAATCGTCAAGGTAAGGGGTCACAGACGGTCAAAGGTCACCGCTACACTTTCAATACTTTCATCATCATCCGGCGCCTTGCCGACTGGCGTGAGCGATCATGCACCTCCATTTCACTCTGTCTTGCGTTGCAGCGATGGTGTATGTTGTTCTTTCTGTTCCCAGCCATGTTGTCAACCTGTCCAGTATCTTTTCCCTCTGTCTGCCTCTGCCTCTCCCATCAAACTTGCCAGTTGTTACAATTTTCTCCGATGCTTTTTTCCGCATTGTGTGTCCAATGAAATCTGTCCGTCGCTTTTGTATATTCGTCGTAAGCTGTCGTCTGTAATTTGCTCCAACCAAGGCTTCTTCGTTTGTTCTTCTAGTTCTCCAAGGGATACGCGGCATGCGTCTTTTGAGCCACAACTCTGTCGCCTCAATTGTTCTTTCCATTTGCCTATTGATTGTCCATTCTTCGCATCGCTACACTTTAGGCCATTACACAAGGCTAGTATCGCCCCCCTGTCTCTCTCTCTCTTTTTCTCGCTCTCTATTTATCCCTCTCGGCGTTATCTAATTTTCTGTCTCTTTCCCTCTCGTTCCCTCTCTCTCTCTCTCCCTCTCCCATTCTTTCTCTTCTTCACATCCACTTATTAACTCAACCATACTCTCCCCCCCCTTCTCTCTCTCCCTCTCTCTCTCTCCCTCTCTCTCTCTCTCTCTCT
>NW_004798393.1:46333-48494 GCF_000002075.1 Aplysia californica
TCTCTGCATCTTTCTCTTTCCTTGTCCCCCCTCCCAAAAACACAAAAATAAAATCCCCTCCCTCTGACACATACGTACCCACACAAACTTTCTCTCCCCACCCACAGAGAGGACTTCGCCGCTAACCTGGCCTCCAACGACCCCGAAGCTGACCTCGTGGCCTACCCCGGCCCCTCCACCAGCGTGAACCGCGGCCACCAGCAGCCCGTAGCCTTCATCCTGCAGGCCGCCGGCTTGGACAACGGCAGCTCCATCCCCTTCACGCACATCGACATCACCGGGCCCGCCACCACCTTCCCCGGCGTGCCCGCCACCACCCCCCTCACCTCCATCACCTACAAGTTCGGCCTGAGCGCCCAGCTGCAGATGTTGATGGGCATCTACATTCCTCCACCCCAGAGCACTGAGCCCGCCGCTGCTGAGCCCGCCGCCGAGGAGTAAAGTCCAGAGTAGAGAGTAGAAGCAGACAAGACGAAGGGGAAACGGGTAGAGGGAGCAAAGGGAGGGGAGGGAATGAGGGAGAGACGGGGATGGAAAGGGAGAAAGAGAGAAAGGGGGAGAGAGAGTGAGAGAGAAAGAGAGAGAGAGACAGAGAGAGAGAGAGATAAGAAAAGGGGGAGGAGAAGTGGGCGCGAGTGAGAAGAACATAGTCCACGGACGTAGCCGCTCAGGTCTAATACATCGACTGTAATAGAAAGTTGAGCTGAGCTGGGGTGAAGTGTTTCTTTTTTATCTTTTTCTTTTTTAAGTTTGCTTTTTTTTCTCGTAGATTAGAAAGCTGCTTGTGGGTCAAGAGATGTGATGGTCCAGCAATGTATGCATACTTTTTATTTCAGGCGTAATACTAATAAGCAACACCCCTGTGCCATCAGAATGCGATACTCCTTAGACTTAGCTAAGCACAAACAAAACAAAAAAAACAATCTAAGGACCAACACACCTACAAGGTTCCACCAAGTCGCCCCATTCTGTATGTCTGCGCTCTGTTCTCGTTCACTCGACTGCCCATTCTGTATAACCCGCCGTGACCTGGTATAGAATCTCATGGAAAAAAGTGCCTTTAGACATATGTTACATGTGTCGTTTCGTGTCTGTGACACTGATTTCTCTTCAAATAAAACAATTTCACCGTCTAATCATTGTGTTCCCCTCGTTTCTAGATTTGAAATTGAAAATGTAAATTTTAAAAGCTCCTTTCGACCCAATTTAGATCATGGGGGAGAAGGGGGGGGGGCTGCTTCGACCCTACCTTGTTAGGAGCAGCCCTTGCTGAGTGGGCTTCAACATCCCAGCACAGGGACAGAAACACTCGACTAAAAAGCCCTCCTCAATGGGGAATCAAACTCACATCTTCTGTATGCAAAGGCAAAGAGTCTAGCGGTTCCACACAGAACGGTGGTTCCCTTACTCCAGTAACAAATGTTTTGTTCTGCTCGAGTAAAGACACATATAGACACAATAATGGCAATTTAGAGTAGAAGGAAAAAGGCAAGCTAGACTGACAAAAATAAAAAGGGAGACAGAAAAATAAGACCTTCCAATAGTGCCCTCTTGCTAAAATAAATATACACGAGAACTGTTCACTGTTCAACACTTACACTTACACCTCACGGTTTGTCAAAGAATATTCAGTTCAACGCAAAACTTGTCAAGTGATTATGGTTTGCGCCACTTTCAGCACAACAACGTAATTAAAGAGGCGGGATCTCCAAAATATAAAACTGGTCCCCGACAGGATCAAGCAAAGTATGGAAAACCACGACAGCTCCCCTCAAGCTCCCCTCAACAACCAAAGTTCAAAAAAAGATTCACTGAGGACTCGAACTCGGTCCATTACCATGATAGATAGCTTGCGAGATTCCCGAAGAGCTAACTGTGCTTGTTCGGCACACTTTCAGTTGTAGTTTTAGTAGAGGTTTTACGGTGCTCGCAACAGCATACGGCCATATGAACGCCAGGAGATTAGAGGTGTTACCAGAGAGTAACAAACATAAAAAAGAAGAAGGGGGGGATATGGACGATAGATGTTGATAGGAAAGAAGAAGCAACCCACACCAGAGCACCCGCCAACCACCCACTCGGCACACTTGGTTGGAGAACAGAACAAAAGAGAAGGACAGAAAGGAGGTAGAAGGGAAAAAAGAAGTCCGAGAAGAAAGTG
>NW_004798393.1:52953-54493 GCF_000002075.1 Aplysia californica
ACATATATATATATATAAATATATATATATATATATATCTTCCTTTTCAAATTAGTGTTCATTCGTAAGCATCAACCATGTCGTAACCCACTCCCCCCTTCCTTCCACCAAATCACATACTTCTCTGCCCCCCACCCCCCACCACCATCGCCACTTCTTCCAATAAAGTAACTAGAGAGCAAAAAAAAGGCCTCTGTTCCGTGGAAGCCTGGCACAGCACAAGTAGGCAGCGAGCCCTCAGGGAAACGTGACCCTCCAACTTGACCCTACCAAAGAGACCAGGTCTCTCAGGCCACACCGCGTAGCACACTTATTATACCGTTTAGTTTTAGTAAGAATTTTGCGGCACTTGCAAAACAAAATGATCATATAAGTGCTAAAGATTAGAGGTGTTACAAGAGAGTAACTAACACAAATAAAAAGGAGGGGAAATAAAAAAGATAGGTGTTTGATAGGAAAGAAGAAGCAAAACACACCAGAGCACCCGTTAGCCACCCATTATCATACCGTAGTATGATCAATTTTTGTATAACAGCATGGGCCGAGAACACTATCAAGACAACAAGATAAAGAAAAATTAAATCGCTTCATGTAAAATTTCAACATCTACATTCCCCTACTGGGATGAATTGTAATAAAAAATAAATAGCATTTGTATAGCGCATATCCCCGCTCAACTGCAGGCTATATGCGCTTTACACTATATTATTACCCCAGCAGACCACAGAACACTCCGAAACATTCTCAGCTTCCCGGGAAGCATACAGTGCAAGCAGCTGATTAAGTGCTCAAACACTAACAAACTGACAAGATCTTTCGCTGTCTATAGCCGGGTACCCATTCCCACCTGGGTGAAGTGAAGA
Organism: Aplysia californica; assembly: GCF_000002075.1. Taxonomy (NCBI): domain Eukaryota; kingdom Metazoa; phylum Mollusca; class Gastropoda; order Aplysiida; family Aplysiidae; genus Aplysia; species Aplysia californica. The sequence goes on from NW_004798393.1 coordinate 53,817, forward strand.
AAATTCGTGTAAAGTGCCTTTCCCAAGGACACAACGTCGGGCCCCTGACGGGATTCGAACCCACGACCTTACGGTTGCGAGTCCGAGAGACTAACCACTAGGCCACCGACGCCACTACTGCACATAACAGCTTGCATTAAAAAGAATTAATTCCATTATTTTAGACAACAAACATCCCTTGTTCCCTCAAATAAAAACATCAGTCAGAAGTAATAGACCTAGGCTGTGAAATAACCTAGGAGTGTATTTTGATTCAAAAATGTCAAAGGAACATCATATCAATTATTTATGTACCATTTTATTTTGTGAATAGCGTAGAATTGGTCATATGTCTATGTTTTTGAATGAACACTCGTTGAAAACGCTCGAGTCATCTTTCTTGTTTTCACGCATCGATTATAGCAATGCTTTACTAGGTAACGTACCAAATACCACTCTTCGCAAGTTACGTTTTCAAAATCCTGCTGCTAGGCTAGGCTTGTACTAAAGAAAAAGAAGAGGGATCAAATGACTCCCAGGTTAAGAACGTTGCATTGGCTTCCCGTGCCAGCTAGAATGTCATATAAAATTGCCTATCCTTCATAAGCTTTTAACGTTATCTTTCATTACATTTGTTCTTTTCCTATGTCTGGATGAAAATAGTCTGTGTGTGTGTGTGTGTGTGTGTGTGTGTGTGT
>NW_004798393.1:57507-58751 GCF_000002075.1 Aplysia californica
ACACTACCACCGCACACTACCACCGCACACTGCCACCGCACACTACCACCGCACACTACCACCGCACACTACCACCGCACACTGCCACCGCACACTGCCACCGCACACTGCCACCGCACACTGCTCCTTGCCAGCGCACACTGCTCCTTGCCGGCAAGGGGGTCAACTACGACTATGCTATCTCTATCAATACTATCATTGCTCTAAAGGACTTGTTTGCGGGGTTGTTGTTTTTTAATGTAATAATGTATAAATGTGTATACACCCCTTCGACACAGTTACGATCACTTAGGAGGTGGGTTTCCGAGTCGATAACACAAAGCTCAAGTTCAGCGGGCCTGGGGAGGTCAATCGCACGCTGCTCTTCGCCGGTACGGAGGTCAACACCGACGACTTAGGTACACTATTATCACACTAAATGACACACGCACATAAGGCGATATCAACCTTAAAATACACAAACTCACTTTGATTCCAAGCAACCACCCTCTTACTGCCCCTACCCACGTGTGACCCCCACTCTCTGCCTGTGGGTGGTTGGAGGGCGCCACGGGTAGGTCCTACTTCTATTCGTTACTTTCTCCTCTGTTGTTTCTGCCTGTCTGTCTTACTTTTTCCCAGCACTAAATGACCATCATTGTGTCGTTGTGCTTCTCTTTACTCAAAAAAACAAACCAACAAACCAACCACTGTCTGCCTGCAGGCGGCGCTGACATCAAGTACGGAGGTTCCATGGCCAGCATGAGCAGAGACAAGTGCGGAGCGGCTGCCGTGGTTGGAATCGTCAAGGTAAGGGGAAATTAGTCGCTTTCCGGGGGGTTCCAGAAATCTTGACTAACACCAAAAGTGGGCATTGCCCTACCTATAGGAGAAGTTTGGTTTCAATGGTGTGTAAATTTTGTTTGGTTATAGAGAAAACTCTCCTGGTCTTTTAAAGAAACCGAACAATGGTCCAAAAACTGTACCTTCGATTTTCTCAAAACAGCATTTTTCGGGAGAGCCCCCTTGTCCTTAAAAGCGACCAATTATCATGTACGAGAACAGCCGAAACTGTCTAAGACGGTCATCCATGGTCGAGGGGGAAAAATCGCCGTCTTACACGGTTTCATTATAATGCACTTTAAAAAATATACAAATACGCAAGGGAGGAAATGGGAAGTGGCCGTTTGTACAGGTGAATGTCTTCTCGCACACACGTGCACACACACATGTTGTTGTTGTTGTTGTTGTTGTTGTTGTTGTTG
>NW_004798393.1:59417-61125 GCF_000002075.1 Aplysia californica
AGACAGACAGACAGACAGACAGACAGACAGACAGACAGACAGACAGACAGACAGACAGACAGACAGACGGACGGACGGACGGACGGACGGACGGACGGACGGACAAGAAAGCATACACGTTGTTCCATCTTATGCCATCCAAATCTGTCTACATCTCATCTATTTTTTACTCATCTAAACTCGTCTTTTCCTTCCAATCTCATCTCCTTTATACTCACCTCATAACTATTCATTAATAATGTACCTTGGACCATCTACTCTTCCCTAATTCCTACCTCCTTCCATCCCCCATTCCATCTCTCCACTCCTGTCACCTCTCCACAACTCACCCCTTCTCCTCTCATCTCACCACAACTGTTCTCACCTAGTGTCATCGATCTCACCCATCGCCCATCCCATCTCCACTGGTCTCAGTCTCACACTCTCCATGGGACGTCCCCACACATCCTTAACCCCCACATCACCAGCACCACCACCCAGAGGCTGGCAGGCCTCATCCCATCTCCATTCCTCACCATATAATCACCCATCCCATCATCCATCTCATCTCTTTGTATACTAACCTATCCCTTACCCACCCCCTCGTCCCATCCCTTATATCATCTCTCATCCAATCCCTCATTCCATTCAGCATCTCATCTCTCAACCCATCCCTAATCCTATCTCTCCTCTTCTTCTTACACCACCCCACCCCATCCTTCCCTCATTTCTCATATCCCCCATCCCACTTCTCATCCCCAATCCCATCCCTCATCTCATCTCTCATCCCCCGTTCCATCCCCCAACCTATTTCTCATCCCCGATCCCATCTCTCATCCCCCATCCCATCACTCACCCTATCTCACCCTCCAGGAGATGGCCCAGTACGCCCCAAATCCCCACATCATCAGCATCGCCATCTTCACGGGCCACACAGAATCCACTCTCATCTCATCATCTCCCATCATATCCTCCATCTCATTCATCACATTTCTCTTGGACCAACCCATCCCTCATCCGATCCTTCATCCCATTCTGCATCCCATCTCTGAGCCCATCCCTAGTCCCATTTCTCTAATCATTTCCCCTCCCCACTCCCCCTCTCTCCCTCTCATACCATTCCTCACCCTATCTCTTCTTGTACCATCCCACACCACCCTTCCCTCACCTCTCATTTCAACAGATCCTCCATCTCATCCCTCGTTGGTGGTTGGCGGGTGCTCTGGGGTGGTTTACTCCTTCTTTCCTACCAAACATCTATCGTCCTGATCTCTCCTTTTTTTTGTGTTTGTTACTCTCTTGTAACACCTCTAATCCTCGGCACTTATATGACCTTATTGAGCCGTAAAATTCTTACTAAAACTAATCCCATCCCTCTCCCCGTCTCTCCTGACCTCCCACCCTCCAGGAGATGGCCCAGTACGCCCCCAACCCTCACATCATCAGCATCGCCACGCTGACAGGCCACGCAGAGTCCACCGGCGGCAACCACTACTCCATGCTACTGGACAACGAGCCCGCGCGCGCCAAACACATCGCAGACAGCCTGCAGGCGACGGGCGACAAAGTAGGGGACCCCTTCGAGATCTCACGCATACGGAGGTACGTCGCATAGTACACGAATTTGATATTATTTTAATAGTAAAAATAATAATAATAACAAGAATAATGACAAGAATAACAATAATAACAATAATACTTAAATAATAAAAAAACAAAAACAATTAAC
>NW_004798393.1:62550-118285 GCF_000002075.1 Aplysia californica
GGGGGAGGGGGGAGGAATGGAGAAGACATGCAGATTAAAGAGATGAAAAGAAAAGAGGAGAATCCAGAGAAAGGAGGAAAACACACGTGGTGGGAGGAGAGGCATGATTCAGAAGTCATTTACACTGATGTCATTGAACAATTTTTTTTGGTAATATAAACACATCTTCCTCCATTTTCCCCCTCATGGCGTTTTCAACCACATTAATTAAAAATTCATTTAGAGATAAACACATCGACACGACAATGGTCGTATAGTGCACAGGATGACGGAATAAACATAAACAACCGGGAAATGTGAAATGGTAGCCCCCCTATAGGTTTAACTCCCACTTCATCAACACTGTTAGTAAGTTAAGAGGCTGGACCTCCAAGTTTAATGTCCATCTCTGAAAGGACCGAGCCAAAGAGGAAATTGGTATAATTTGAAATTCATTTAAAGTCCATTTCCCAAGGACACAATATTGGACCACGCTGAGGTTCTAACCCCCCAAACCTGGAATCTCACAATTGCAGGTCCGGTAGCCTAACCACTAGACTACCGACGCCACAAACAACATGAGGGTGGTAAAAAGTAGGAGGTACCAGTGGCACCCTCCTCCCATCTGGTGGTTTATCTCCTCACATATGAAACTTTTTGGGTCTGTTTGTTTTATTTTTTTGTTCGTTTGTAAAAAGTGAAGTATTTTGACCCAATAACAGTCATTTAGTGCAGGGAACAAGTTAGACAGACACACAGTAACATGGGAGAGAAAGAAAAGAAACACCTAACAGAGGCCACCTCCTACTTTTTATTTTGTTTCTCTTAAATAAGAAAAAACGCACCATCAAAATGACAGCAATTCAGAGCAAAATTAAAGAAATTTCACCTTTTGCCAACAGATGGAGCAGCAAATGTAGAAACATCCTCTATCGCTTTAGTTTTGGTAAGAGTTTTACAAAGCTTGCAAAGCTAATAGGTCATATAGGTGCTGAAGATTAGAGGTGTTACTAGAGAGTTACATACAACAACAAAAAAGGAGGAGGAGAGATAAGGAGGATAGATGTTTGATAGGAAAGAAGTAGCAAACCACACCAGAGACCCATCAACCACCCGCATCCTCCATTACTGAACACAGCACAACAGACATACCACCATATAGCGGTTGAAGTAAAAAGTTGCCCCCCCCCCCCTTCTCCTATTTCAAACAGCTTGATCTAGTGAGCAACATCTGAGGTCATCATGAGGGTGACAGTGGGGTAGCAGGAACAAGACACAGCACACAGTGACTGTCATGATGTGAGAAGATGTCAGGAGTGAAAATAATTTTTGTCTATTGAATAGTCTGACGACAAAATGTGACTGAAACTAGTATTGTCGTATTTATAAAGGTGAGACATATTCCAGAGTCAACTTCTATCTCACAAAACACAGCTTTTTCCTCTTTAAAATAAAGAACTGCAGAAAGGGACACTTTTTTAACTTAACCTAACTCAACAAAAGTGATAGACCATTTTTGACAAACTATCACATATCCTTTGCACACCAATCAAGTTGTTTCCTTGAGTCATGTGACTTTGCTTGTGGTCGACAAAAGTCTGTCAAAGGCTCTTTCCCTTCCTTGTTATTGCAATGTGGATATGTTACATTTTGTTAAAAATGTGTGGAGATCTCATCAATTGAAAGGATATGAATCCGACATACATTTCATAATAAACAAATTTAATTTCAACTAAGCCTTACATCAGGTTCACTCTTATAAGGAAGTTGCTCATGATTATTCAGTGAATGGCTGAAGAAATGAAATCTTCATTTTTTCTCAAAAATGGAAAAACTGGATATGTCACGTTTTGTCGCATCATAAAACTGTTCATTTTCACTTACTTGGGTCGTAGCGAATCTTGTAGATCTTGAGCAGGGCAGCTTCGGCTGCGTCAGCTGCGGCCAGCTTCTTGCTGCGGCCCGCACCCACGAACTCCTCGCCCTCCACCTCACAGCGCATAAAGTACTGACGTAGGTGGGGGATCCCCTCCATCTTGACAAACTCAAACTCCACTGGTTTTTTCCTGGAAAAGGAAGACAGAAGCAATAGTGTACAGCTGAACAGAACCAAAACAGCCCATGACAATATTTCACAAGGTACAAATTTGGACAATAAGTTTTGACTCCCCATCCTTCCCATTGGTATCATGCTGGGATATGGTGTGGATGGCCTTGGTTCAAATCCCTTATGCCGCATTCTTGAACTTGAGTTATTTGGGAAGTTCCCAAGGCTCTCCGTCCACTTGGCACAGAGGTCCTGCCTCCAACCACCCGTAGCTTTTTAAAAAAAAGAGGGCTACAACATGACCAAAGCCTTATGTTTGTTTAGGTAAAACAAAGAGAAGTACATTGCCACAAAAAGCATCATTTTGTGAGGGGAAAAAGAAAAATGAGGGACAGAGAAATAGAAACAATGGAGAGAAAAGAAAGATGCGCCAACCAGTGGCAATCTCCAACCACTTGTACAGTCAGAAAATACCATAACTGCTTCAGTTTACAAGTACAGTCTAGCATGCATAATATAGAGAAATCAGTAGGATACAAAAATCTTTTCGTTATATACAAATTTCACAGTGTACGTGTTTTGAACACAAAAAATATACATTATATATGGTCGCTTTTAAGGACAAGTGGGCTATCCCGAAAAATGCTGTTTTGAGAAAATCAAAGGTAAAGTTTTCGCCCCTTGTTCAGTTTCATTAAAAGACAAGGGGAATTTTCTCTATAACCAAACAAATATACACACCAATGAAACCAAACTACTGCTATAGGTAGGGCAACGCTCATTTTTTGTGTAGGTCAAGCTTTCTGGAAACCCCTGAAATCCGGGTTAGCCCGCTTGTTCTTAAAGCAACCATATGAATGTAAAAAAAATTATTGGGGACCTGAAAATGAAAATCTGTTCGGTATGTGCATGTTTCACTGTGTGTGTTCACTATGTGCATGTTTCACTTTCTCTGTGTTCGCTATGTGCATGTTTCACTTTCTGTATGTTCCCTATGTGCATGTTTCACTGTGTGTGTTCACTATGTGCATGTTTCACTGTGTGTGTTCCCTATGTGCATGTTTCACTGCGTGTGTTCGCTATGTGCATGTTTCACTGTGTGTGTTCCCTATGTGCATGTTTCACTGTGTGTGTGTTCCCTATGTGCATGTTTCACTGTGTGTGTGTTCACTGTGTGCATGTTTCACTGCGTGTGTTCGCTATGTGCATGTTTCACTGCGTGTGTGTTGCCTATGTGCATGTTTCACTGTGTGTGTGTTCCCTATGAGCATGTTTCACTATGTGTGTGTTCCCTATGAGCATGTTTCACTGTGTGTGTGTGCTAAGTGCATGTTTCACTATGTGTGCATTCACTACGTGCATGTCTCACTATGTGTGTGTGCATGTCTCACTATGTGTGTGCTTGCTATGTGAATGCTAGACTGCAACAAATTAATTCCACAATCTCATGTTACCTTGGTGTGGGTTAAAATTAGCACAGCAACACAAAAAAAGGCCATATAGAGCACAGAAAAAATAAGACAAACAAACAGAATCAACAGAGGGGAAAAAAAGAGCTAGGACCTACCAGAGGCACCCTCCAACCACCCGTAGCTTTTTTTAAAAAAAGAGGGCAACAAAGACTACCACAATGTACAGACAGAAGTACTCACTGCATTTCGTTGAGCTTCAGTCGTGGATGTATGCCACACACGGTCACGCCTTCCTCAAACAGTGCTGTCACCTCCGACTTCCCTGCCCACGACGTACTCTCTGTAAAAAAAATAATAAATAAGCTCAGACTATACGAAGAAAGAACTTAGTCCTTGAGTCTTGAGAAATCAAGTTTAGAAAGGCATATCAATATGTAAGGCACCATGGTGAAATCAGACCCTTGTCAAAATCATCATAATGAAATCAAAGAAACCAGAATTTTTCTAGGTGTTCGGCGATTTTCTCAAATTTTCTTTTTTTGGGGGGTTCAACATCTTTCATGTCCAGTTAGAAATACATTTCTGTGTTGAATTTTCCCGAAAACTGTTGATTAATGGTACACAAAAAGTAAATTTTTCAGTTTCCAAGGACTCTCGAGCTATGGAAGTCACCAAACTTTGTTGGCAGCCATTTTCTTGCTAATTTTACTGCTGAAACCAGGTGACCCCCACAAGGTAAACTGACAGAAACTATTATTGAGAGAATGAGTTTGAACTTAAGTAAAAAGAAGCACATACATCAAATAACTGCTATTTAGTGAGGGGGGGAGAGGGGATGGGGAGAGGAACAACCAAGGGGAAAGAAAAGAAGCAGGACCTAAGAACTGTACCCTCCAACCACCCAAAATTGAGGGAAAAAAAAGTAAACTTGCAAGTAACACCTTCCAACCACTCATTATTATGGAAACAAAAAGCAGCAGGACCGTCCAGTGACACCCACCAACCACCTGCAGACTCCTCTAAAAAAATATTAAGCTCAAGGCTTGAAAAAGACAGAATATTGTTTAAGTTGATTATAATTTTTTTAATGAATGCAAAAGCCTCATATATGATGAAGAGCTTAAAGATTACACAAGAGACATCAGTAAGGTCAGCTCCGTGCCTGAGTTCTGTTCCAAAAGGAGCAAAACCACAGTTGATTGATTTTTTCATATTGACAAATCTGACATTAAATTATATTTGATTGAAGTTTCCTCGAATGGATCCTCATTTTTCTTTAGACACGCGGTAATCGCAAGTTTGTAGTTTTAGTAAGAGTTTTACAGAACTTGAAACACAAATAAATCAGTTAATTATCAAAGATTAGAGATGTTACAAAGCATGGAAAATAGAATGAACAGAAGGAGGAGAGATAAGGACAATAGACGCTCAATCACAAAGAAGGAACAAACCACACCAGAGCACCTGCCAACCACCAACTATTTAGCAATCACACCAACAACCATCACAGACTCAGCTGAAGGTCATGGCGCAACTCCTACCCGCCACAACCTCTCTCTCATACATACACTACCATCTTTCCTCCATTTCTCACATACTGTGACTTCTGTCCTGCTCTCTTCTAATCTGTTTTACCCGATGGTATGGTCACGGGAAAAGTAAGAGAAAACGTAGCTTTTCCCAAAAGACATAGGTTTTTTAAAAGATTTTCTTACCCGACGTCTGGGCTCCATCTGCCTCAGTATTCTCCTCCTTCATCCCCTAAAACAATTTTGTAGATGAGAAAAGAGGATAAAAAACAACTGATCAAGGTGTTAATCATTATCAGCGATTCTACACACCTTCATACATCTCTTTTTGTTTTAGTAAGTTTTACGGCACTTGCAACACAATAAGGTCCTATAAGTGCCAAAGAATAGATGTGTTACAAGAGAGTAACATAGTACACAAAAAAGAAGGAGGAGAGATTAGGACAATAGATGTTTGATAGGAAAGAAGGAGCAAACCACACCAGAGCGCCCACTAACCACCCACTTGTGCATACATCAAAGTTAATTTCATTACAATTTCTCTGCACATTGACTATAAGTTCAAATATCATTAGAGTCATACACCAATGTTTCCAACATCAGAAATAATATGTTCAGTATCATTCAGCTCACATGAAGTGGGTGTGTAAAATAGATAGATATATGTAGTTGGCAACATCACAAACACACTCCAACACATACATGCAGACACGCACACACGCGCACACACACTCACATACACACCTCATACAAAACACTCACACACACACACACACACACACACACACACACACACACACACACACACACACACAAACACACACACACAACTAACTACAAACCTTTGCACCAGTCTTGTCAACATACGCGTAGATCGTACTGTCACCAGGGGGCGCTTCCCACGTACCCGCTGCGGAAAAAGTAGAGGTCGCTGTCTTAGTAAAGGGGAGCACATTGCTACAAGAAATAACAGTCAAAAGTGCCACAAAAAAGCAAGCCTCGTGGACAGAAATAACGGGGAAGAGCCAAGACGTAGGAGCTACCCGTAGCACCCTTCAGCCACCCCTAAGTAAAAGTCAAAGGCCATACTATTATATCCGAATAACGTAGGTATCCAAAACGTGAGCGAAAAGCCAACACGACTCTCGGCGGAGAACTTCACTCCCACACTTCACAATAGTGTGCGGCCATATAATATGTATCAAGGAGCAAACTGTAGTCCTTCATCGACACAGTAACGGTCGTATTATAGTGCAGAGAAAATGTAAGACAAATAGACCGAAACAATAGGTGGAAAGGGGGGAAAAATAGGGCCTACCAGCGGCGCCCTTCAATTAAGTTCAACCACCCGCTTATTTACTTGAGTTCCCAGACTGAGAGGCGTACGACGACCTAGCAGAAAGACCAAGATACTCGATAAAAATTCTCCACTCAAGGAAATCGAACTCGTTTCTTCTCTGTGTGAAGACGAGGTGCCTAATCGCTACACAACAGACCCAGTATATATATATATATATTATATATTGGAGAAAGCCTTTACAAATATCTTGTTTGTTCCGTGAACAAGGTAAGACCATACAGGCGAAGTACGTATGTAAGTAATAATTTTTCTTATTATTATCCGTAATGATGGTGGAAACGAGAGCAGAAGATTTACGATTCCATCGACACAATTTGGATCATCTGGATGGCGCCACCTGCATCTGAGATGCAACACACACACACACACACACACACACACACACACACACACACACACACACACACACACACACACGCACAAAGAGAGAGAGGGGGAGGGGGAGAAAGAGAGAAGGAGAGAGAGAGAAGGAGAGAGAGAGAGAGAGAGAGAGAGAGGGGGGGGTGGGAGAGAGAATATAAGCCAATCCACCGCTGAGGTGCAGCCAGTGAGGAAATAACCAAGAGCAGTGAGTAAAACTTGGCTCTGCGGGTTCAGCTTACACCCCGTCCTGAATACCTAACATGACGATTAAATATAATGTATAGTTAGTATAAAAGTCAAATGAAGTTGACGTGTAAAAAGGCAGAACCCAATGAAAATAAAGAAGACAGCGAATCTGTGAAATACCATGACAATAAGACACACACACACACACACATAACAGATTTCAATAAAATGCATGACAGCAACACACGAAAATCAAGAAGCGATCGAGCGTAAAATGTAAAACAGAAGGTACGTAGACTGGCAGAAAGAATTAACTACATCTAATAAACAAGTGTCAGAAGTGATCACAACAATACAACAGGGCAAGGAAGTGAACTCGGTCTGCGCGGCGTGAGGTGGGGGAAACAGGCAGGTCTCGGGAGGGACGGCTTCACCAGACAAACATTCAATAATCCAAACACTGAAATTTCGAAATTTCAACTTCTTATTGTTGTTATTTTTTTGTTTTGTTTTGTTTTGTTTATTTGTTTCGTTTTTGTTTTGGATCTTCAACTTTTAACCAAGCCATGCAGTCCCGGTAAAAGTACAGTTGCTACCCCCCCTCGTACCCCACTCTTCCTAACGTTTCCTTCCCATTTTGAACAGATTCACCTCGTGCGCAGATCCGAGGCTACCGCGGGGGGGGGGGGGGGGGGTCACAGTGCGGTTGGTGATATGGCTTAAAGGAACAGGAAACAGTGGGCTGTAATCCTTGTGATGTGAAGCGAAGACACGGGGGGTTACACTTTACTTTTACTGAAGTTAACGCTCGGAACTGAGAAGCTCACAAACATCATTACCGTACATTGTATTGTTCCCGCTCCAGTGGCGTAGTGATTATAAGAGAGTTCAGATTGAAGAGTAAATCCAAGCAAGTGTCGGTGACACGGGGATCAGATGGGTGGTCACTGATGACAATCCTAGCTGGAAAAAAGACCCAGGGCGTTGCACAGCGGCGACAAGCAATGTCATGATTGTAAAATTGTTCTGCATTGCTGTAATTGTGTATTTATGTAGGCCTATATACTATATGTATAATGTGTGTTTATTCATAACTATGTATTTATGTACATATATATTTATATGTTTGCCATTGAAAACAAAATTGCCCTTTTGGAATCAATATTATTATTAAGATTGTAATGTAGGATTAAATCAAACTGCAGAACGTAGATAATGTGCTGCTGTATAAATGTGATTATTATTATTTATTATTATCATGTATGTACATTTCACGAGGTTCAGCCAAACCGTGTTCTGGGAGAAAGGACAAAGCTTATAACGGAGACTGCCCACTGTACACTACAGCCAATATATGCTGCTAATTTCACAAGCTATTATTGCTTCTTCTTCACCTTGACGGAGGTTTTATCAAGGGCGTATAACTAATAAGACGCAGAGACGAGTCCAAAAGGCTCCAACGGAATATTAAGATTTGCAATTCAAAGACTGACAGCTATGCATTCACGAAAGATTTCAAAGACAGCTTAGTTAAACAGGGCGAATATTATTGTAACAGTTCAAGTATCACTTTGTAAGATTGCAAGTGTTATACATGATGTGTGTAGGTCCTACACACGTGCATGATGAATTTGATTGTTCCTCACTCTTTCGAGGTCAATTTATCTGACACAGACTAGAGCATAAAACCCTATTCGGACAGACTTACCAACGATGTGAAATTGTATCAGTGAGAGCTGGCAATGTAGGACAGTGCATTGTGTGGAACTATACCAGCAGTAGAGCTAGAGTGCTCACCACTGCCACTTGTTGAACGGCAGAAAATGACATCTCAATCTACAAATATGCACGCAAACACACATACGCTACAGCTGGTACAGTCTAAGCACACAAACACACACTCTCTCTCTCTCTCTCTCTCTCTCTCTCTCTCTCTCTCTCTCTCTCTCTCCTACGTGCACGCAGTCACAAGGAGTTCAAGTGAAGAGAAAAAAAACAAAAAACAAATGATAAACAAATATATATTGATAAGATCAGACAGTGGAAGGGTGTGAGTGAGAGGCACAGACTGCACCGCTCAAAGGTCATCAAGAGGTCATCTCTCTCAGGGTCCTTCACTCCTGCACAACCGCCTCACAGCCCTTTAGCAAACGTCTCAGAGCTGCACCACACTCGGGTGCCTTTGAACCACTCGACACAAAGTACATCTGCTGACGATTGGGACACATAAAAGCTATCTTAAAATGAGGTTTCCCAAAGTTAATGAACTGACATATTTCCTTTGAAAACGATACTTCATATAGATATAATACATGTGTAAATTGTATTTCATAGCTTCTGTTTCCTCAAAAAGCTAATATTATCGGATCAGAAAGTCAAGGCTACCACAACATTACAACTAGTTTCGTTGGTACTTGAAACGAACTTTTGAGTATTGAACTTTGACTTTAGCATAACACAGACTGCCGTTTTCACCTCTGACTGGAGAGATAGATCATGCCTTTTCCTTTCCAATATTTTTTTTTTTTTCAATCACAAAATATCATTCAAACTTTCTACATGAACATTTTTTCTCTAAGAGTGGAATGCAAGCAGTTAATTTTTAAAATATTTTGACTTCTAAAATCACCAAAGAAAGACCAAGACAGAAACTATCTATGTACTTCTGCATCCTGATAATCTTTTTAAGAAAAAAAACTTTCATTATAAACTCTTTTGTGGATAGATCTATTTTATCTACCCTGATGCATGTACCATTCTCTAAAATTGTCGCTGGTTCAAAAGCACCCGATGCATGAACAGTCCAGACAGTGCAGGATCTGGGCGTCAAGGTCTGGTTATCCCAGGACGGAGCCCACAAGTCACGTGACTGCATTGATGCAATCTGCTCCAGCATCGAGACATTTCAGTCTCGGGTCTTACCGCAGCCGGCCCAGCCTCTACTGGGAGAACCTTACGGGCCACAAACACCCCACGCAGGGAGTTAAACCCAGGCCAGTGCAACAATTCTAGCCTTGCTAGCCTCCCGCCCATCCGGGCCTTTCCTCCGGGCCATGGCTCTGAATGGGGCAACCTTCAGAGCACAAAAGATTATATCATGAAAAATTAAAACACAAAACAGTTTTATGAGCCACAACAGGACAGAGTACTTCCTGCTCTACAGAGGATGAGGTAGAGCAGAGACAAAAAGAGAGAGCATTGCTGTTTCCAACATTGTAGATTCAGTGCCCAAAGAGAAGCCAAGGACAACAACCACAGACAAACACTCTGTGGGGAAATAACAAATAGCAACAAGATCTGATCATGCTGTTGCAGACCAAATTTTAGTCAGGTTAACATAATAATAACTTCACAGTAAAATATATTTTAGCAACTTTTCTTAGACGACAGGCAATCAAATTTCAAGGTAACTTTCCTGACATACTCATACTTGTAAGTAAACAATAAATACATCCATTATCTCATTTAAAGACTTTACCGCCTGATTCAGAAATATATGGTTCAGTCAAATGTGGCCCAGGCGTTAGGAGAGGTCAGTCACCTAAAAGATCCATCACAGCATAATGTGCTAAAAACCTTGTAGCAAATTTTCTTGGAACTCTAGCTATAATATATTTTAAAAAGCAGTGAGCAAAAAGTCAGGACAGTGGGACAGAGCCATGGAAAGTATAGAGGCAAACGAAGTTCAGAGCTCAACCATATCATATCAATATCAACAGAGCAAGCAAGTTAAATCAAACACAGGTATCCAGTTTCACCACATGTGATGAGCCATTGAAGCCATTTGATCTGTAAGTGGTGGAGGAAATCTTTCGGCATCATCAGGACTGCTGAAAGGAACTGCACTGCAACTCAGGAACAGAAGAAATATTTTCCAAACTTCATGTTTTAGATAACAAAAAATTAATTTCCAGGAGCATACTCAAACTTCACATAGAATAAAGTCTATGCTGTTGCAGTTAGTGTTTCACCATAGCATGAAGAAGAGCTCAGTTCAATTCCCATGTTGGGTGAATTTTTTTTTTACCGGTCTTTTGGCTTGAACATTGTCTTCCTCTCAGCACGGATTGAAGCCCGCCTCTTAAATTATCAAAATTATGAAATCCTAAAAAAAAAACACTTCCATTTCTGTTCCCTATAATCAGCATTTATGACATCATTCTCAGACTCAGTTCACAACATGGTCATGACAGAGAAAAGCTTGGAGTTCTGACGGTATCAAAATAGCCAAGACAAATTTCTTACTACTGATGTCGCAACTTGCAGATCCTCATTGACATACAGTGGTGTCCATGTAACAGCAACTTCCGCCTAACAGTAAAGTAGGCTTGTGTAATAAAATGTTTCCTTTATTATAAATAACCTCTTTTAACAGGAACCTTTTCCTCTAAAAGCAATCTTTGTTTCACATAAATTATGCGGAGAATTTTTTTTTTTAGATTCAAAAACTGTGAACACTGACATTGGCCTATAACTTCAGTGTGTGTGGATCCCTCCGCTTTGGTTCATCTCCTTAAAACAAATGCTCAGCCCAAAAATGCACTATATAGTGATTACCACTGCTTAGTTCCCTTCCTCTCACCAAGAGCCATCTTCCTTCAAGACACTGAGGGAAAAAGTCTCAGCCATTGCGTTAGTGTGGTGCTCAAACACTTCCTATAAATATGTTCTCTCTTGCCATTTGTCAATCCTCAACATGTTTGAGTTATCAATGCCCGAGAGAATCTATGGTATCTGCAAGTGAAAAAGCTACTTCAACATTATAGGCCTACTGCATAAAGATTCTGCCTTACACTGATATATATCAAATAATACTTTTTTTTTAATCCTGCAGAAAAGTTGATTATAATAAATAATAGAAAATAAATTTTCAGTGACTCAGATGTATAAATTATAACTCTTCCAACAGGTCCTAGTCGTACATGGTATAGTGCTGCAGTAAAGACTAACATCTTGATTACAACAGACAAAAAAAAATCAGAAGGATTCATTTAGTCAGTGCTAGCCTACCCTTTAACCATTACATGAAACATGAAAGACGAACACTGGTATACTGTGACACTGTCACTGACGCGTGTGTGTATGAAAAAATTACATGACATCAATTATAGAGTAAAAATAATTAGAGAGCTAATCTCATATATATATAACAAAACAACTGATAATGAACAGCGATGGTCTGAAGTGAAAGTCTCAGCCTTTGAGACACACATGATGTCATGCACACAAAAATCCATCTCCTTCAATTTTACAAAGAAAAGCACAGCTTTTCTCAAATGTAATCAAAGGCGAAATGTTTACAGACAGTTGAAAGTGATGGAACCGCTTTAGCACATAATAATACACCATTTTTCCATTGAATGATAAACATGCAGCTGAGTATCTGCTTATAAATACATACACTCTTGCCCATTGTCTACTCTTGCCTGCTTATTTTAAATAATTTTCATTATTGCAAACTCACTAGCAAAACTATATCTAGTAGGATGAGGGGAAGACAAAATAAACAGCCTTCCTGGCAGAGAGCACAGTACAGTAATAAAAACTGTAATGACTACTGTCCTTAGCCTTAAAGCACCCTACTGTAACTTTACAATTGAAGCTCTGAGGCCTCAGGTACAAGATCTTTTGTGGCCTTTAGACCAGGGGCAGAGCTAGATTTGGAATAGCATTTTCTAGGAACTCTTAGGGGACAACTTTGCTGCAAAAATTATTTCAGGTAAAAGAAGGGTTCAATTAATCTTAGTCTTAACCTTTACAGACCTAAAGTTACTCTACATAGATTCATAAATTTGATTAGAAATAGGAAGCGGCTATTCTCATCCCGGATGAGAATAAAAATACAATCGACTTCTCACCCCGGGTGAGACTTGCCAGCCTTGGCTATTCTCACCCGCTGAGAAACAAGACCTGTTTTTCCTAATTTCTGAATACTCTCTATCGGTGTGGATGATCAAATTGACAAAATAAAACAGAAAAAAATGATGTTATAGCATACATATAGAAGTAAACTAATTTGGTCGTCTACAAAGATGCTATACAGCTATTTCACTTTGGAAGCGGCTATCCTCACCCCGGATGAGAATACAATTACGATCGACCACTCACCGCGGGTGAGACTTGCCAGCATTGGCTATTCTCACCCGGTGTGAAATAAGATGTTTTTCCTAATTTCGGAAAAATACTGTATCGAAACAAAAACAAAGAAAAAAATTTAACTATAACACTAAAGTAAGCTAATTTGGTCGTCTACAAAGATGCTATATGACTATTTCCTTTTTCGAATCGAGCCGAACTACGCGGGTCGCCATTTTGTTTTGCCTTGAAGTTCTCGCAAGATCTACTACTTCTCTCTCTCTCTCTCTCGTCCTGAATACTGTCTATTGGTGTGGACGATCAAATTGACAAAAACAAAGATAAAAAATGATGTTAAAACACAAAAGTAAATTAATTTGGTCTTCTACAAAGAGGCTACCACTATTTCACTTTTCGCATCGAACCAAACTACACGGGTAGCCATTTTGTTTTGCCAGGAAGTTCTCGTGCTACTCCTCTCTATCTATCTGTCTCCGTCTCTGTCTCTCTCTTTCTTCCCCCCCCCCTCTCCCTTTCTCTCTCACTGCCCACAGACAAAATTGCATGCTTTCAACACGAGAGCGCTGGAATGTTTGTTCACAGTGAATGCTACACTGGTTGGCCTATCACGGTGAAGGCACACCGGGTGAGAATGGCCACCTCTATTCTCACCCCGGGTGAGAATAGCGCAGGGGAACCTTTTGGCTATTCTCACCCGGTGTGCGTTCACCATTATAGCCTAGGCCAACCAGTGCAGCGTTCACCCTGAACCACAGAATTCTACACTGTGATAACAGAATTGTAGCATTCTGTGCCGTGAACAAACGTTCCTCCAGCGCTCTTGTATTACTACTGTTGTTAGCCTAAAACCGTGCAATTTTGTCTTTGAGCAGTGGAGAGAGAGAGACTGAAAAAACTAAAGCTTCCATCAATGGAACATTGTAGGTTACGTGGTGATTTATTATAATAGAAACGTAAAAGTATATCAAAGGCTACTACATCACTGAAAGACCAGCGTTTACATAGGCAACAACCACACAACTCCGTGGCAACTCAGAGAAGCTCCAGAAGCTAAGAAGCAAATGGTGTGTGAGGGCAAACGTTTTTGAGAATAGGGTTAACACTATTTGGAACAATCTCCCCGAATCAGTGGTGTCAGCTCCAAACGTGGGCACATTTAAGACAGAGACGTCTGGACGAATACTGGAAAGATCTCCCAACTATTTACAACCCTACTTGCAAGTTTTACTTTTCTCTCGCCAACTCGGCTTCTCCAATAAATTGGTCTGGCAGGCCTACCTTGAGAAGAGGTATCCATACTTTGCGCTCCACCGAAAGAGGAAGATTCAGCTGACTGGGACATCTTAGTCAAAAACGAAGAGAACAATAATTAACTATTTAGATCTTGATCTATAAAGATAACGGACCGGTCGGCTTTGTTTTAAAATAAGTCGCCTTACTGAAGACAAGATTGTTTATCTCTTTACGATTACTTTCTCCTCATTTAATGGATAAAAAACTGTAAACTATAGAAAACAAAAGAAACCATATAAAATACGGCCCAAACATTTTCAACAACTGTAACTCAAGAATAAAATTCTTATATCACCCTCTTTAATAATTATTATTTCAAAAATGTTTAATGTTGTTTGAAGGTAAATTGGTAGACTCAAACAATGACCCAAAACCACAGAATTCTATTCTGTGCCCAAAACGTAATCCATGTTTTAGTGTTTACCATACAAATCAGTACAAATTTCGATAACAGTCGGTAAGCTTTTGGTGTCCTCTGCTCCAGCTCCGCAGGCGAAAAGTTGGTTAGGTAACTCGTCTTCGTGTGTCTATAAAAGTTATTTTGTTTATTAGTTTAATAGCATATTACCGTATTTTCAGGCGTCTAATCAAATGCGTGCGCCCTGTTTGTGTACTGTTTTCTGCTTTTTAAAAATTGGACTGATTGAACTTCGAAGAGAATACCATGATGAATTCCTACAGTAGGCTTCAGGGTCGAGACATAGATCTAGATCTAGATCTAGATCTAGATCTAATATAAAGGCCGGCACTATTTCTCCGAAAGTTCGGGAAAATAAAGCTGGGCACTATTTCTCCGAACGTTCGGGAAAATAAAGCTAGGCACTATTTCTCCGAACGTTCGGGAAAATAAAGCTGGGCACTATTTCTCCGAACACTCTGAAATCACATCCTTTCTCGCAAATTTCGGATATTATATAGATTCTAGATCTATAATTATAGTATAAGCCTACCAAAGATTGTTCGTACACAATATGGTTCAAGCGGTCCAATAAATGTCCGCAGTAAATATTTATATAAAGAAATGCTACAATTTCAAACAGTTTTTCGCTACAGATATGGCGTGTTGCCTATGAAGGGTGCTGCTCTTAAACGTAATGTGTTGTGTTCACTCGTGTGCTGTCTAGATCTAGATCTAGATCTACGGAGGGTTATTGATAACGACACATAGAACTGGCATCTGCGTTTGTCACTGCTGCGACCAATGTACTGACACTGGCAAAGCCCCTTAATGTGTGTGATTCCATAATTTACATGTAATATCCTGTCCTTTTTTTTTTTAAATTACGCACATTTAGGGTTAAAACAGCCCATCTTCTTCGGACAGGTGGACACACGCCCTTATTTGTTAATGTTTGTTGTTGTTTATGGGCTGTTCTAATTTTGATTTCTTTCTGTTGTGAAACCTTTCTTTTTCACGTTTTTACACTCATCTAAAAACTCTAGACTAACTCTTGAAAATTGAAACAGATATATAGACCCAAAAATTTGCTCCTGTGTGTGTGTGCAGAGCTGGTAGTAACGGAGTACAAGTACTCCGGTACTTGTACTTACGTTACAATTTTCGGTACTTTTACTGTACTCCGGTACATTTTTGAAACCAGTACTTTTACTGTACTCCGATACTTTTTATAAAAGTACTTTTGAGTACTTTTTAAGTACATTTTGAGTACTTTGGTAGCTTAATGAAAGGGTAAGTGCAGGCATTTCTGATCATAATTTACGGAGCAAAATCCCGATCAACTGCCAAGAGTTAAAAGTTGAGATCAAAGAACGGCCCGTCGCCTCAAAGATCAGCCACTATCGTGAGTGTGATCACAAGCGTTTGTAAAACTCCTTGAAACGGTACAGTGTTTGCCCCAGACGGGATCACACCAAGGTGTGAACTGACCGATGCGTTTCTTTTCCCCAAACATCGCACTCGCATCTGACCTCACCACCTAAACTTACATCACTCCCTGGGTGGGTAGGGCCTACAAGTTCGCTCCAGGCGGGATCACATCAAACTGTGAACTCTTCCCTGACCATTGAAAGCAGTTTTTCCCGAATTTGCGAGACAACCTGAATTTTAATTAGTGTGGTCACATCGTAATGGTGCGTAATGACAAAGGAGGTTGGGGGGGGGGGGGGTAGGGAACTCAAACAGAGATGGAAAGCTAAAATTGTTGGACAGGTAAAGGGGAGGGGCAACTGGATAAACGTAGATAAAGATCTCAAGACTCACGATAGGCTAATGAGTGTGTATATATAATATTATTTATGGCATGCCTCATGCCACTGTGATTGGTAATCAAGGTTGACCACTCTTTGCTTGCCATATGTCATGAATCCACCCAGGGGTCACGTCAGTTCATGGGTCACTGTAGATTCTTCCTTGGCTTCGTTGGCTAAGATCCCATATTTTCCTTGCTTCCGAGCACTGGGATCTTAGGCGGAGACTACTGCAGTAGAGAATCTTTGGTTACACTACACTTACTAGACTCTAGGAAACTATTGTATTTTGGTTTGCCGTTGGCGCCGTGGACTACACAGTGTGACAAAAATCTGTCAGACCACTATAATCAATTGAAACTGAAACTGTGTCCTCAATGTGTATCTAACAATTTTTAGGCTGTCTAAATTTCTTTTAAACTTTTTTTGGGTGGTTTTTGCTTAAGGCTACATTGATTCCTTGAAGAATTCAATGCACTTTTCCATTTCTATGCGGGCCATTTTCATCAATTTTATGTTTTCTTAAGAGCAACTTTGTATCTACATTTTTTAATTTGGATACTCTTTCTGTAGAACTTTCCGACCTCTAGGACTGACTTACATTTGATCACATTGTCTTGCTCAAACAAGTTCTATTCATAATATCACTTACCCACTAGTTGCGTCTGTTCGTTTGGGTTGTTTTTTGTTCAACTTCACGGACCATTTCCACCGTTCAGTGCGTACATTGTATATTCAAATGCTTTGTATACTGCTTACATTTTTAGTAATAAATAGCCTAATTTGTCAAATATACTGGATAAGTTATAAAATATGTTTTGCATAAGCGCTGAAGTGTTTTAGCATATTAGCAGAAAATACTCAAAATGTACTCATAAGTACTTTTTTAAAAAGTACTTGTACTCAAGTACATTTTATAGGAAAGTACTTTTACTGTACTTAAGTACATTTTTTAGATTGTACTTAAATTGTAGAAACAATCGAGACTTACCTGTAAGTTGATGATTGTTTCTGATTTTGACGATCTGTCGTCAGGAACGGAGTGGTAATATGCCCTCCCTTAATCCCTCCCGATGTGTATGACATACAGTGCTCAGGTAATTGGTGTTGCTATGATGATATTATATTATATTGTGCATGCCAAAGTTGTACTACATGTATAACACTATGGGCATGCTCACATCAACTGTGACTGGCTGAAGAGTGACTGGATCGGTTAGCGCGCATCCCATATTACCACTCCGTTCCTGACGACAGATCGTCAAAATCAGAAACAATCATCAACTTACAGGTAAGTCTCGATTGTTTCTACAATTTTAACTCAACTGCCGGTCAGGCCCTCCGTGGTTATATGGGATTTCAGAGCTCAACTGTGACTGCTTCACTTAACTCTCACTGAATATCATTCAGGCGTAAGACTTCATACACAAAGCAATTAGAAGATAATACATGTATGTTCAAATGAATCAACAAAGCTGTGGATTTTGATCACAATATATAATATGTTTATAAAATCAGATATAGGAATATGCACAGAAAAACCATAAAGGCACAGAATGTGGGATTAACAGCTCATAATAGTTACATACGAAGGGTTACATGGAGAGCAAATCATTATGGACATTTGGAGGTAAAATAAGTCTGGATCAGTTTCTCTCCAAAATTTTCTGCAACTTGTTTTTTGTAGAATCGAGTAAAAGTGGTCTCTTTTGACCATCCTGCAGCAGCCAAGATGGCATTTATGGAGATTCCAGACTGAAGAGCACAAGACGTACTGGCACTTCTGGTGCTGTGAGCTGTGAATATTGAGACGTCAATACCAGCCATATTAAGGACTGTTTTTAACCATCTACTCACAGTGTCTCTGCTGACCGGTTTGAACGGTTTTTGGAAACTGAGTAGCAGTTTTGAGGCTCCGTTACCTTCCCTATGGGCCCTAGTCATGTTTATGTACACCTTCAGCATGTTTACAATGCACATGCTTTTGTTTTCTTGGAAAGCCATGAATACAATTGGGTCAAGGTGGTGCCCTTTCCTGGATTGCTTAAGGAGCGTCTTAATTATGAATGTACATTTTGTTTCTGTTAATTTCATGAAATTAGTGTCCAAAGAATGAATGGTTTGGCATCTTTGCCCAGATAACAAAGCTAGAAACATTGTTAGTTTCAAAGTTAGTTCCTTTAAAGTCAAATCCTCATGGGGAAACCAAGACTCTAAGAAGTCCAGAACATGCAGCGGGTCCCACGTTGTCAGTTTACTTCTCAATGGTACCGCCGATTGGCTTTCAAATATGCCTTTGATCAGTCTTTTTACACAGTCAAGATTTCCAAATGGGCCATTTTCTACTTTTAAGTAGCATGACAAGGCTGACCTTGCGGTGCACACAGCGGAGAGCGAAGCTCCTGAGCTAAAAAGTTCTCCCAAAAAATTAACTGCCGCAATCACAGGCGGTGAAATGGGATCCACTTTGGTCCTAAGAGCGAACCTCTTCCACTTTGTAATATATGTGTTATAGGCTCTCCTAGTATCAGGTCGCCATGAGGCCATGATGAGCTTGGTAGCTTCTTCTGAAAAGCCTTGTTTTGCGTACTGTTGCCTGACACCTTGCATATAAGCAGTCTGAGCCTTTTCCCCAGTGGATGTAGAACATCCGGGTGGCTTGGTAGGGCTAGAAGCCTTTTTCGTGCTGACAGTAGAACTGGTTGACGCACTAGGAGTTTCATGAGGAGAGGGAAAAATGGTTGAGTTGGCCAGAATGGTGCAATCACTACACCTGTTGCTACGTCTGTCTTGATTTTTTGAAGGACCCTAGGAAGGAGAGAGAAGGGTGGAAAAGCCAGAAAATTATGTGATTTCCAGTTCAATGTGAATGCATCAGTTGCGAAAGCCCCTGGGTCTGGCTTTAAAGATACATACCTTTCACACTGGTGGTTCAGCCTGGATGCAAATAAGTCTACATCAGGCGTACACTTTAATATTTTCAATGCGAAATCCAAAAGTTCTGAGTCTATTTGCCATTCAGTGTCAACACTGACATGTCTACTTTCATAGTCTGCCTGTATATTTTCGGAGCCAGGGATTCTCACAACTGACAGCCATATATTCCTTTTGATACACCAATTCCATACGTTTTTGGCCAACTCATCGAGTTTAGGGGATTTTACTGATCCCATTTTGTTGAGGCAAATCATTGCTGCTGTCTTGTCCACAAATAGTCGGACATGAACATCCGTCAGTCCTTTCGCAAACGATTTCAAGCCCAGAAAGGCTGCGAGCATTTCTAGCTCATTAATATGCATATTACATGCTTCTTCGTGTGACCAGGCTCCGCCTGTTTTTTGAGTGCCACAGACAGCTCCCCAAGCTTTTGTGCTGGCATCTGTGGTGACCACCAACTGAGGATCTGGTCTAGTTATTGGACTCACAGACGAGCCAATGTTTCTTTTCCACCACTCTATGTCTTCGAGAGCCTGTGGCGATAGGTGCATTGATTTTTCCCAATTATATTTGCATGTTTTTAAAGCTTTCATCTTGTCTTTTTCAATATTTCTATAATGAAGAGGCCCATAGGGCACGGCTGGAAAACCAGCGACCAGCAGACCTATGAGTCTTGCTACGTCTCGTATTTTGTTAAACCGACAGCTGGAAATTTCCAGGCAGGCCTCCAAAATAGCTTCTTTCCTTACCTCAGTAAGAGTCAATATCATTTCCTTCGATTTAATGATAAACCCAAGGTAGGTTATTTCTTGCGTAGGAGTGAGAACAGATTTTGTGGGGTGAACGACAAACCCTAGTTTATCAAAAACTGATATCGTGTCACCTATGTTTTTCAAACAGTCTACCTTTTCATCTGCTAGAAGCAGTGAGTCATCAAGATAGCCTGTGCTAAGGTGCCCTAAGCTACGCAAGTGCGCATATATTGGCTTTGTCAGCTTTGTAAAGTTTCTAGGACACTGAGCCAGGCCATTGCTGAAACAAGTGTACTCGTAGAGTTGCCCTTTCCAGAGGAATTTTAAGTATTTTCTATCGTCTGTGGTGATGGGAACGCTATAATATGCAGAAACAAGGTCTATGCTCGCCATCCAGCAGTTTTTGGAGACTAGATTCAAAGTCGTAGCTAAAGTTTCCATTTTAAATTTCTCATATTGAATATTTACATTGAACTCTTTCAAGTTTAGGATCATTCTATATGAGCCATCACTCTTCTTTCTGGTAAATATGGAGGAGATAAACTCTCCTGGTTCGTGTCGTGATTCCACAATAACCCCTTTATTCAGTAGATCACTGATTTCATTGTCGATTACATTTTTCTCTGTCTCACTCATCATAAAACTAGAATCTGCTTTTCTCTTAGCAGAAAGCGGCTCTTCGCAAAATTCTATGGTTGTTCCAGACACCATATCTAAAATTGCTTTATCTGATGTTAAATGTTTCCAAAATTCTTTAAAAAGGGAAATTTGCCCTGCCTTGAAATTTGTAGCTTTTGTTTCCAATAATCTTTTTATTACCTCAATGTCATTCATACTTACCATATTTCCGTCAATAGTCGTAGTTATTTCCTTTTGTTCGCCACTGCCGCGTGGCTCGCTGAGGGTCTGTGGGCGTAGCCCCGCCCCCTCTGGCCGGACGGACGCCCGGCCTGATAGGCTAAAAAATGCCTCTTTCTGTCCCGCTGAGCGGGTTTGCCGTACGCTGAGGTGTAAGCGTTAGCGTGAGTGGCACGTGGGGAGGAAAATTGCACCATTTTTCTTTGTTCGTTCGCATCATGAATAGTTTTCTTTATGTCGTCCCCGTAGAGGAATTTAGTACCGTCAATTGGTACGTCACAGATACCCTTCATGTTCATGGGTAAGGCCCACCTTTGTGCTTCCTTCCTGCGGCTGGTGATTTTCTGCTGGGAGTGTCCCAGGATGGAGATAACGTCCAATAACTTTTGGACAATGGGCCTTTTGCTTTCACCATCCTTGACCAAAAGGTCAGCACACTGTGCCACCGCAGTAGTCGCTTTCGCAATCGTTTTCTGGATCGAGGTGTACTTGGCATCGTTCTTTTTCCCCCCGCTTTGTAACAGTTTCCAAATCTCCGGATTTGTTTGTCGTACCAGGAGCGCTTCACAATTGCCTGGCCTTTTGTATTTACTTACCTTTTCTTTCATCTTATCATCTTTCATTGTTGTGCAGAATCTTTTCTCCACAAACTTTGCGAGGTTTTCAGACAGAGGGTCCGTTATCTCTTCGTCTACCTCGTATTCGTTGTTCGCCTCCGCGAACCAATCCCCTGCCGCACCTAACGCCCCTTCGTCTCGTTCCCCTCGATAGTCATTGTCAGGGGGGCAGAACAGATCGTCTATTATTTCGCCATCTGATAACACGTTTCCGGTCTCTTCAAGGTTAGAATGAGACGCTTGGGTGGTCTCGCTCACTCTCCTTGTCCGTTTCTCGCTGCTTTTGTAATAGCGTTTCTTTTTGTGCTTTAGAATGGGGGACTCACACGAAGATGAAGAAACTGACCGTTTCCTTGTTCTTTTCTTTTTTGCACTCATTGACCTCACCAACGCTGCCACTGCCTCCGTATTCCTTTGTAGTACATCTTGAATAATATCAGTATCTGACTGAGCAGAGTAGGGAAAAGTGATACGTTTTTGTTCACTGCCTCGGCTCGTGGAAGGTTCAGGAACACTCTCCGACCCCGCAAGAATCTCATCCTCATCTAAATAGGGATCATGTACAGACAAAATGTCTTCAGTGTCCGCCATGATGTGTCCTTCGTTAAAAAAATAAAATAAAACGATTAACTATATAAAACACAATATTGAACCCTGTCAAGCCACTAGGGACAGGGGAACACACTAGGGACAGGGGAACACACACACACACACACACACAAAATAATCCACAGCGAAGAGCACAAACTAGCCGCTACCGGTGTCTCCTTCTCGGAGAACAGGTAGACGTGCCGACGGGTCAAAGGTTGGGCGCAAGTGACTGGATCGGTTAGCGCGCATCCCATATATGCCGAGGAGCCCAGAGGGCAAGAAATGTGCCTATGAAGGCGATAGTATTGCTCAGAGAGCCAATTGAAGGGGATCCGAGACCGTGGGTGGGGGCGATGTGCTGTGGTAATAATGTCAGCGAGTAACAATTTTTATTATAGCAGTATTATAATGCAAGTAATTTATGTAAGAAAAAATAATAAAAGTTTTATACATTACCGAATCCGCTTCGGAAACAAGGGACAGGGGAACACACACACACACAAAATAATCCACAGCGAAGAGCACAAACTAGCCGCTACCGGTGTCTCCTTCTCGGAGAACAGGTAGACGTGCCGACGGGTCAAAGGTTGGGCGCAAGTGACTGGATCGGTTAGCGCGCATCCCATATAACCACGGAGGGCCTGACCGGCAGTTGAGTTAAAATTTGTACTTAAGTACTTTTTAAAAAGTACTTTAACAGCTCTGAGTGTGTGTGTGTGTATGTATGTGAGTGTGTCTGTGTGTGGTAGTAAGTGGAGAGTGAGGAGTGTGTGTGTGTGTGTGTGTGTGTGTGTGTGTGTGTGTTTTCGGGCTTTATTTCAGCCTGTATTCAGTAACAGTTCAAAGTATACAAAAATAGAAACACAGGATCCATTCACTCCAGGGCTCATGAGTCGTTCGTCTCTTTCAGTTTCCCTCATTCATTCAATTCCCGTGTTCTCTCCCGCGGCTCATCCCTGTCTGCATGACTTTCTTCATACCCCACCCCCTCCCTCCAGGCACACACAAAGAAAATATCATTCTTTCCTTTGCACCCTGCGAACCATGGACAATAATATAGGCAAAACACTGCCTGAGCTGCATTCCTTTCTTTCGTGAGCTGTGGACCAGGCCAGGGGGTCGGTGTCGTCGTCTTGTCTTGTAGTTGCTGTCGCCTGTGGATACACTCGCACATTCTTCCTTTCACCCGCTCTTTCACTCACACTGTCTCTCCGTCCACAGCTCAGCTCGTCATACGTTCAAAAGTTGCCCACTGGTCATGTTTAGTTAGTGTGTGTACATGTGCATGATGGTGGTGGGTGTGTGGTGGGTGTTACTGAAAGTTGTCTGTAGGCGGGCTTGCCATGCGGTGTTCCTTCCCAGACCAGAGGCCAGAGGCAGAATGAAAGTTGGCGCCGAACTCTCGCAATAAATAGACAAAAAATCACGAGACCGGAAGCCGGAAACCGTTCGGAGAAATAAAGATCGGCACTATTTCTCCGAACGTTCAGAGAAATAGTCACTTCGTAATATAAATTCTAGAGGCAAAAGTAGATCTAGTCTAGCAATACTAGCATGATCCGCTGGTCTGGTATTCTTCAATCTTACCTTAAAATCTGATCAGATACACAGACACCACACACACATATATATATATATACACACTCACCACACTCACACATACACACACACACACCACACACACACACCAACACACACACACACCACACACACACACAGACGTAAACACACATTGATATACACTCACACAAGCGCTCACCGCACACGCTTGTGGCCTTATACACACACACATACACACCACACACACACATACTCACACACCATACACGCAGACATACACACACATACTCTCAGACACGCACACACACACAGACACACACACACAGACACACACACCAAACTAACAGACAAACAAACAAAGACAGTCACAGCTCTTTTCTTCTTGTTGTTGCCCCTAGTGGTTTTTGTTGCTGTTGAATGCTGCTGATGTCTTGTTACATTATTTGTTGCCTCGACTCAACTGTACAGAAAGTCTTTGTGGATTTTTGCTACACTCTTTATTAGGTCCTCCTTCTCGACTGTTTCAATTTCAGATGATTTTTTCCTAAAGGCAACAAAATTTTCATCTTTAAATTTAGCAAAAGCATTGTCAAATTTGTCGTAAGATATGAATGCCTGCTCTAGAAATCCTTCCATCTTGTCAGGCGGAGACTAGGCCTAGCCTAGATTACTAGGACCATGCTGGGAGAAGCGGAAATGGTAGATGATGTTAGATCAAGGGTGGCGTTAATTGCGACAGAGTGACTCTGTGAGGAAATAAAAAGAATTTAAAAAGAAAATCAAACACAGGCACACACACGCACTCACACACCCACACAATGTACAAATACACAATCACACACAGACATACACTCACACACACACAGACACACAGACATACACAACTGTTGTGATGATTGTGATTTGATTTATAAAGTATCTGTTGTCTTTGTCTTGGTAGATGCTGTGATATCAAGATGAAGAAGGCCTACAGAACCCAGCTTTTGGACAAAGTGCACCTGTACTCGGTACGCACGTTGATGGGAATCACTGTTCTGGGTATTGCTACATTGGGCATGCAGGTCTACAGCTACTACTCAGGTATGTTCATGTCACTTCTGTACTATGTTTTAGCTGTGACCTCTCTCTTTAAATTTGCTGACACAAAGAAAACAGGCTACAGTCAACTGGAATTTTGAGTTTTGTGCTTCTCACTTCAACTCAAATTTTATTTGTGTTTTTTACTTACCTATTAAAAAAAATTTTTGGGGGATGGGGGCAGAAAGTGGAGACGAAAGCAGACAACAGCACATCGCAAGAGAGAAGGAAAAGAGGTGAAAGGAGACTATTTTTTAGAGAAAAAATTTTTACGTCACTATCTAAAGTCGAACTCGGGATCTTTGAATAAGAGGCCAACACCTTACCCTCTAGGCCACGAGAGTCCCCTTAACTATTTATTGGATGTATGTTTCATAATTTTCAATCAATACAACACTGCTTCAGTTTATAGACTGTGCAATACGAGTTGCAATTCACAGGTCATGGTTCCACAAAGTGGAATCTTGAGTGACAGTTTATAGCAACTTGCAGTATAGGTATTGTGTTAAAATTTCATGTTTTATTTCTAAACAATCAGTCTCTGTGAGGGTATAGTATAATGTCTTGTTGGCTTTACATGTTTTATAAATTTTTTTGCAGTACGGTCAATCTGGAAAATATATCATTCGCCCTCTGGTTTGGACAGTCTCACACCGCTCTGTGCAGTATTTATGCCTCTTTGAAGTACAGTGGTCTCTTCCTAAGAACCTAGTCTTTCTAAAGGCCTACCTATTTGTTCATGCAAAGGAATATATATTTTTCTATAATTTATGTACCTCAGAACCCGTTTTTAAGTAAAAGATCAATGTAAGAACCCAGTTTGAGCTATGGGCAATAAACTTTTGTAAGCGTCCTGATTTACCTCTCTTTGCTATAACTTATAACTGATAATAATGAATGGTCATTTTTAGCAATTGAGAAGGAAACCGTTGGAAAAGTTCGTTACGGAGCTCTCGTGGCCTAGAGGTTAAGGTGTTGGCCTCTCATTCAAAAGGTCCCGGGTTTGAATCCGGGTAGCGACCGAAAAATTTTCTTCTCTAAATTTGTCTTCTTTCACCTCATTTCCTGCTCTCTAGCAGTGTTCTGTCGTCTGCTTTCGTCTCCTCTTTCTGCCCCCACCCCCTCACCTCCTTTGCCCCTTCCTCTGGGCTCCTGATTCTTTCTGCAGCCTTTCTACTGCTACTCCTTCGCTTCTTCTTACTGCTGTCTTTCAGCCACACCCCTGATCTTCTGGTAGGAAAGATCTACACCTAGCCTTTTCGGACAAGAGCGAAAAATCTCGGAGGGCCCGTGTGCAAGTTGTGCACGTTAAAGATCCCTTGGTGGTCTAAAATCGATAAGAGTAGGCTTCGGCCGCCACCCAGGCAAAATTCAAAATTTCCTACCAACTGAAAATATTAGGTGTGTCCCGCGCGCTCATATGACCTTTTGCAGTTGCGAGCGCCGTAAAACACTTTACAAAAACAACAACAAAGTTCGTTAGGGAGTAGCAGTAAATGTAGCATGGACTTGAAGATGACTAAAAGTAAAACTTCCCATTGCGTACCCATTTACATTTTACACAGATCGATTTTAGGTACAGTCCATGCCGGCTTTCAGCACGGTCATCAGGAGAAAGCATAAGTGTGCTTAATGTAGAAGCGTGCTTGAGTGCGAAGTAGACATTGTTCATAATCCAGAGATTTTTAAGTTGAAAATTTCCTGAGTTATTACCCTTTGTTCATAAGTAGTGATCGCACAAAAGTGTGTGCTGTCATTTTTACCCGCCATGGTAGTTTTTGTTTGATTATTTCGTTTTGTGGTCAGATCAAAGTAGTTGAGTAGTTGAGAAAGGAAAACTTAATTTAGTTAGACGACCGGTCACTGTACAGCACACTAGGCCTAGGTTTACACACTGCCTGCAGTGCCACATTCATCCCACCTCGCGCGTGATACGCAATCAGGATTATCAGAGAGCGAGGGGCAAAGGTGAAATTTTTATCGCAGCCAGCCTCCCTTTCTCGTCACCCCGACTCTCTTTGTATTTTTTTTTCGTGTGCGTGTAGCTTTACCCTTGGCTATATCCAATGTCCATGCGCGCGGCTGTGTGCTGCTCTCTGCCTTCCTCTCCGCGCGTGTGTGTGTCCATCAACTGCGTTCTTTGTGTTTCACTTAATACACTCACTGCTGCGGTGTAGACTGTTCGAACTTCGATGAGTCATCATGAAAGTATTGACTGTCTTGTAAATGAAACGTGCCGGAAGCCAAAGTTACCGTACTTAAAGGCGTGTAATATAGAAAGAATTCGGTAAGAGCCGTTTAGCGTGCTTGAGTCCGAACGTGCTTTATGCCTAAAGCCGGCACGGACTGTACCTGCTTGAGCTTAGCGGTTTTCAATTCGTTCGATCTCTTTTTCCTCTTTCACATGGTCAGAATGTCCGATTGTCTTACAAATTATTTTTCATTTTAACCAAAAACAAAATCTTCCCTTGGGGTGCAGTATCTCTTTTGGGTCATATTCTGTCAAAGAATAAACAAGTGAGGTAACCAAGACACCAGGGAACAAGAGCTGAGTTGTGTCCTTTGAAATTCACGTAGAAATTGATTTTTCTGTCTCCTGAAAACTGGATTCTTCAGCGGAGACCACAATGTTAATGAGAGAATTCTGTAAAAATGTTCATTGTTGAAGCTGTAATCGTTATCGACCTGGGCCTTTTTGATAGATTTAATCATCAATATCAAGCTCAGCAGTTAGATCTAGTGAATTTCCATGTTGGAGTAAGATTGTACAAGATTTACTGTTCTCTCCTCAGTGGTGCGCCCCATGCGTCTGGACGAGAGAAGAAAGGTGAGAGAGGAGGAGATCTTTTTGGAGCAGCAGGAGAGAGAGGCAGAGCTGATGAGGAGACAGAAAGATGCAGAGAAGTTGATGGGATGAACACTCAATACTGGGACTGTTGTGTATGTCGGTGTGTGTGTGTGTGTGTGTGTGTGTGTGTGTGTGTGTGAGTCCATGAGCTGACTGGAGAGACACTGACGTTGTGTGTGTGTGTGTGTATATCTGATCAGGGAGCCTGTTGTGTTTTCATGATGATAAAAATAATTGTACCAAGATTATTTTTTAAAAAGAAAAATAAAGATGAAAAATGTAGCTGTTGTATGAGAATGTGTGTTGATTTAGCCTCAAGTGAGAATGAAAACAGAAACTGCAGCTTTTTGTAGGAAGTTTAAGAGCTGCTGTGGTATGTTAATGGCTCGATCCAGTGCAACTGCAGGGTTGTTTTCATTTGTTCTGGTACAATGTGCTTTTTTCCCTCTTTACTACCTGTATTAATTTGCACTGAATATTTTATTAGACTTTTTTTTTGGTGACAAACTGTTTAGTATTAATTCTTGTTAAGATTTTTGGCTGTGCACATAACCTCTGCTCATTGGTATGACCATAGGTTAAAGAATTCCTGTTATTGTTTTGTCCTGACAGATGTTTAGTGTTTGCTGTGGTGAGGGTCGAGTTCGGAGTAGCGATAGTGGAGCATAGAAGAAATGTTTGCCTGTGGTGCAAGTGCGAGAGAGATTTTGATAAAGAATAAAAGGCTAAATGACAGTTGGGTAAGAAAATAGATATTATATCTGGAGATGGCTGAAAGATGACCAAATGTGACAGATGAGTGTATTTTCAACTGAGAGTTGTGTGCTTGATGGTGCGAGCTCTAGTTACTAGTGGAATTTTGCAGCTGATGATTTGGATTAAATCGTAAATTTTTTATGTCAAACTGAGTGTTTTTATAAATTATTTGCTGCCGGACACAGTGTGTCAGGGAGTTTGTTGTCAGTGTCACAGTGTGTCAGGGAGTTTGTTGTCAGTGTCACAGTGTGTCAGGGAGTTTGTTGTTAGTGTCACAGTGTGTCAGGGAGTTTGTTGTTAGTGTCACAGTGTGTCAGGGAGTTTGTTGTTAGTGTCACAGTGTGTCAGGGAGTTTGTTGTCAGTGTCACAGTGTGTCAGGGAGTTTGTTGTTAGTGACACAGTGTGTCAGGGAGTTTGTTGTTAGTGTCACAGTGTGTCAGGGAGTTTGTTGTCAGTGTCACAGTGTGTCAGGGAGTTTGTTGTCAGTGTCACAGTGTGTCAGGGAGTTTGTTGTCAGTGTCACAGTGTGTCAGGGAGTTTGTTGTTAGTGTCACAGTGTGTCAGGGAGTTTGTTGTCTTTGCGTGTCAGTGTCATGTTGGGAGAGTGCCTGAAAAGGTTTGTCCCTTGGTGTCTTTCTTACCTTTTTGTGTTGACTGTTATTGTGATCATCTAAATAATGAAACAGCTCATGGGGAGCACCTCATGCCTCGTTACTGTCTCCCCTGCTGATATCCACTCATCATCAGTCCATGATTGTTTTTCTCTTTCCTGCTGTTGTTTCTGTCCGTCTTCCTTTGTCCCCTCTTGAAATGACCATCATTGTGTGAATGTACTTCTCTTTCTCTAATAAAACTTTTTATCTTTTTAGTTTTGTATATATTTATAGGTGGTTGGCGGGTGCTCTGGTGTAGTTTGCTCCTTCTTTCCTATTAAAAAAATCTATGGTCTGTCTCCCCTCCTTCTTTTTTGCGTTTGTTGTGGGTAGTTTGCGGGTGCTCTGGTGTGATTCGCTTCTTCTTTCCTATCAAACATCTATCGTCTTTATCTCTCCTCCTACTTTTTTGTGTTTGTTACTCTCTTGTAACACCTCTCTAATCTAATCTTTGGCACTTATATGACCTTCTTGTGTTGCTAGTGCCGTAAAACTCTTACTAAAACTAAACCTCTGTTTGTTACTCTTTTGTAACACCTATAATCTTCGGCACTTATATGACCTTATTGTGTTGCAAGTGCCGTAAAACTCTTACGTAAACTAAAAGTTAAAAAGTTTTATATTTAGTAAGAGTTTTACAGCACTTGCAGCTCAGATAGGTCATATGACTCATGAGTGCCGAAGATTAGAGGTGTTACTAGAGAGTAAGATGCATAGAAAAGATGGAAAAGAGATATGTTTGATTGAAAAGGAGGATCAAACCATATCAGAGCTACCAACCACCCACCAAAAGCTTTTACCACAGTTGTCCTCTGAGATGGTTTGTATCATTAACTTCAACTGTCTTTCTGTGGGTAGTTACAAGTGGGCATTCTGCTGTGGTCTTCTCATCCTATCTCTAATCAAGGTTATCAGTATGTCTTTCTGGCAAAATGTTCCTGTCATCTTACTACAATTTAACAATATCTGTTCCTCATCATGTTGTAATCGTAACTACAATTATTACAAACAATACAGTACATGTCTGGGCCTAGTCTTCCTGTCAGTAACATTGATTTTGAAAGCCTCAATTTTAAATTTTAGAAGCATGACTTGATTTTGAGTCCATAGACATTGACAAATCATACATACTTATACATCTGATTTCAACTGAACGAAATAAAGAACAAATTCTTTCTACAATTTTTTTCTTTGGTTTATGTATGCCTGGGCATCTTGGACTAAATTTTCAGGAAACAATAATGTACAGCCTCTGTCCGCCCCAGGAAAATGGAAAAGCCTTTGTCACAAAGCTAGGGTTTAACATCAGCAGATATATTTTGTTAGTTTTGGTTTCTTCTTTTTATGCCTGATAGATTCTCTTGATTTTATCGTTTTAAGTCTTTTTATGACCCCTCACACGGTCTGAGAAACATATAAAGTAGAATTAGTCTCATCTCTGATGGAGGGAAGGTTGACTTTAGACCACTGGAATACTATTACTTTGTACAGAAAAATGATGGAAACCTCCTACATGCTTAAGTATGTGAGTGGGGGGCAGCCTGGTGAAATTGGGTGCTCGTCAAAATAATAAAAGTGAAAAAACTGGCATTTTTCCGCAGGTTTGTGAATTTTTATAGAATTTTCGTTTTTTGGCCCAACACCGTTCATGCCTATTGAAGAACACATTTTTGTATGGATTTTTTAATGGAAAAACATTGGTTCGAGTTCGAGGCCCAAAAAATGTAAATTTTCTATTTCCACTTACTCTCAAGCTAATCTTTCGCGGCCATTTTTTCACTAATTTTACCTCTGAAACCTGGTGACCCCCACCTCCTTCATTTGCAAATATCTCAACTTGTATTCAAGATACATGGATATTTTTTATCCTAAGCAAAACAAATGATCAAGTTTTAGTTTTAATACGATACCAATTATAATTCTGCACGCCCAAAAATTGACGAGAGCCTGATTCCACCGCGTCACGACACATATATATATCTGCTTCACTGTTGTTTCAAATAAATTGCCTAACAGTCCAGTCCATTTATAACAGCCTCTGTTATTACGTGAACTTGGATAACTGATAAATCAAATCGCCATTTTTTTTCTCTATTAGTGTAAGTAATATGAACCTGGCTTATAACCAATTCAATTTGAGCAGAGTCGGATAACAGTGATCTTGCAGCATATGAACTTGCTTTCGATCCATCAGATTATTAAAATTTGAGTTTAGGCAAGCGATCATACAAAAAAACTTTCAAACACCCCCCCCCCCCCCCCCCATTGCCCCGACCAAAACATTTCGCCTGGTTGTATGATCACTTGCCTAAAAATAAACAAACTTTCAAATACATACCCCCCCATAGTGTTGGGGTCACTGATCAATTCTGTCTCAAAAACAGCCCACTGGAAAAGAATCTGTGGTAATCGAACAGATATATATATATTAAGCTGCAGGTGTTTTCCTTGACAACTGTTATAACAGGACTCGTTTATAACGGGGGAAAACTGCCAGTCCTCTCTGCCCTGTTATATCCAATTTTTGGGGGTTTTATTTGTTGGGTTGGGGGGGTTTTTGTAAGTGTTTTACGTCGCTCGCATCTGCATAAGGTCATATGAGTGCGCTGGACACATTAAACATTTTCAGTTGATAGGCAATTTTGAATTTTGCCGGGAGTGACGGCCGAAGCCTACTCTTATCGATTTTAGACCACCAAGGGATCTTTAACCGTCTCGTGAAACTTGCACACGCGACATCAGAGATTTTTCGCCCTTGTCTGGGAAGGCTAGGTGTAGATCTTTCCTACCAGAAGATCAGGGGTGTGGCTGAAAGACAGCAGTGAGAAGGAACCAAGGAGTAGCAGTAGACAGGCTGCAGAAAGAGTCGGGAGCCCAGAGGAGGGGGCAAAGGAGCAGAAAGTGTAGACAAAAGCCGATGATGACACAACATTGCTTGAAAGCAGGAAAAGAGGTGACATGAAAGGAGACAATTTTAGAGAATCAAAATTTTTTCCGTCGTTACCCAGATTCGAACCCGGGACATTTAACGTCTAGGCCACGAGAGCCCCATATCCAAGTTTGACTGCATTTTCCTTTCTCTTATTATTTTATTTTTCAAAAATTAAAGGAGGTTGCCCCCATCAACAAAAATTAGATAATTTTGGAGGTGGTCATCTACGCTGCCTGTCAGGGCCAACCAAGCAGAAACAACGAAATTCAAAATACTCTATAAAAATGTTCCCTCCACTCGGGAATCTAACTCGGGTCTCCTCTTGAAGTCTAAGTGCCTAACCGCTACTCATGCTAGAAAGTCAAAGACGAAACTCAGCAAGGTTTGTCCTTTCCATCCAAATCATCAAAATTAAAACCCACTTGACATAGTTTCAGTACAAGATTTACTTGCAGCACAAACCCCCTGTATTTCTGTGTTTCCATTTTAAAGCAAGTGTTTTTATGGCGGTTGCAACACAATAAGGTCAAATAAGTGCCCAATATTAGAGATGTTACAAGAGAAGGAGGAGAAGATATATATAGACAATAGATATTTGATAGGAAAGAAGCGACAGATTGTATATAAGAGCTGAGGAAAAGGTGTGTTACTAGAGACTAAGAGACCGTAACATGCAAAGAAGGAGCAGAAATGAGCAAACCTAACCAGAGTATCCATCAGTCACCCACCAAATGAAAAGTATATTGACACAGTAATGATCTTTTTCTACAAGATGACTGGAAAAGCAAGACAGACGGACAGAAACAAAAGTAAAGAGTAGAAAAAGAGGGGAAATGGGACCTACCAATGGCCCTCCAACCATCCGTCTCACAGTTTGCCAGTTTTTTAGTTTTAGTAAGTGTTTTACAGCACTTGCAACACAATAAGGTCATGTAAGTGCCAAAGATTAGAGGTGTTACAAGAGAGTAACAAACACAAAAAAGAATAGAGATAAGGAAGGTAGATGTTTGATAGGAAAGAAGAAGCAAACCACACCAGAGTGCCCGCCAACCACCTACTGCCACAGTTTGCAAGGGACACCTGGGTAGATGGACACAGTGTGAGGGACCAGCATAAGGACAGACGGAACTGACCACAGCAACAATCTACAACAAACACCACAATGCTGGGATCAGTTATAGTTTAGTTTTAGTAAAAGTTTTACGTCATTTGCAACACAACAAGGTATGTAAGTGCTGAAGGTTAGAGGTGTTACAAGAGAGTAACAAATACAAAAAAAGGAGGGGATAAGGAATATAGATGTCTGACTGATAGGAAAGTGATAGGAAAGAAGGCGCTAACCTCACCAGAGCACCTGTCAACCACCCGCCCACACTGCTGTGAGCCCAACACTAGGGTCAAGATTTATCAACTCAAAACAAAAATCTCATGAAAAGATTTATTCATTAAAAGAGCTAAACACAAGGCAGTCCACCAGCTGTGTTAACAAGAACAGGTTCGTCATTCACCTAAAATCACAACAATCACGGAGACTGATTAAATAAAATCATACAAGAACTCCCCTAGAACTGGACAAGAAGAGAGGACACCATCAACACATCAAATCTATAATTCACTTTGCACAACATAGACATGCTGTGACAAACATATACCCACTGACACACTGTGACAAACATATACCCACTGACACACTGTGACACACATACAAACTGCTGCATCTCCCACAAGTACACACAAGTGACACACATATATATATATATATATATATATATAGACCTATATTTCATATTCAACTTTCTCTTTTTCGGTCTCTATAATAGCCTCACAACAACTGGACTGTACAGAGAGGACACACACACAAAATGCTGTTCTACTGTACCAGGACAAAGACTGCACAGCACCACAGTATAGTCTCCTCATATCTGTACTCATATATATTATATCAGCATTCTCTTACCCTTGGTTGGGAATACCTGGAACACCAAGGCTGAGTGTGACAAACAAAAAAAGACATTCTTACAAAGGATACCAAACCTCATTTATTGTAACTATGACAGTCTTGTCCTAGCACAGAGAACGCTGTAACAATAATATTACCACTTAGTATTACGAACACGACAGGAACAGTTCTACTTTTTGACACAAAACTTCAGCCACTTCCTTTTCCCCAACCCCTCCCTCACACCACAGTTCTACATCTTGCTCCATCACTACAAATACCCTGCACAGATTTCACGAGCTAATGGCAGCTGGAAACAGTACAAGAGTGCCCCTTTGAAGCACATACAACCAAGGCACACAAGAATGTAACAAAACCAGTATTGATGATGCACCAACAAGACAACAGAGAAAAATCCAAATCTTTACAATGTACAAAACAAGTCCAACACAGCACAACCATTCACTGTACAATGACCTCACAATAAATAAATGTTTACAAGGAGGGGGACTTTAATACGCACCCTTCCCTTCATCTTATATAAATGTTTGATTAACTAGGAAATGTTTCTTTATACAGTGAGGATGATTTGGAAAATGAATACTGAGCAGCTCAAAACAAAAAGTCAATCTTAATTAGACGAGCCCTGTCCGACACCATGGGGACAGTGTATGACAGCTTACAGTCAAGTCCACCCAGCACACACAAACAATACAGTACTTAAGGGAACCACAGAACTGACTAGATTTGAAACTAGAATATGTCTGCTTACTGTCTAGTGTCCTCACATAAGCACACTCTCTCTCTTTTAACTACTGGTGGCTTTCAACATAGAGAAAACTCCAGCAAAAACGATAGATCACACTTGTCAAACATGAGCAAAGTAAAGATACAACAAAAAAAAGATGTAAACAGTGAAAGCCCCGTTTGGCCTTCTTGCTGCTACAAACCAAAATGCTCCACTCCTCACTGGAACATGGCAGTCACCCTGAGCAGTCCAGTCTGCACAAACTATACATGGAATTTCTGAGTAGCAGGATCAGCATCACATCAAAGAATATCTAAACTGAATATCAAAAGAACATCAAACCAAGCAAACGCAGCTGAAATTCGTCAGACTGAATAAATGTTTCCATCAACCAGTACAGAAAAACAGCGGTCCATCAAAGAGAATTATCACAGGCTTCACCTCCACTATGCCGATCAGTGTTCCGCAGTGGCACAGGATAAGAACAGGGAAAGCAAAGTCTGCCCTGTCCCCCCCACACAAACTAAACAACACTTTCTACACTTCACTAACCCCTCACGGTGGAGAGAGAAACTTCAAGACTGATTACTCCCTCCCCCAGGACAAGCTCTCAGTCAACACAAAATATATCTCTACATTGCTTTCGCAACAAGGACATATGATTGTAATACACATAAAAAAGAAAATGACCTGTATAAAAAAGCTTTGAGGAAATCACATTTCTGACCCCTACATGCAGTTGAGAACAAATAAAACCAGTGACAATTCTTTTTTAATGATTTTTATGGAAGGATTGGATGAGGAGTGAGGTGAACAATGATATTAGAGAATGAGAGACAATGGGGGGGGGGGGGGGGTTGTTGTTGTTGAGTGTAATGAAGAAATAAATGGATAATTTTATCTCCTTCCTACAGCTTCCTGTAGCTCTCACTACATGCATGATCTGGTTACAGGAAAGACATCTTGGATTTCAGTTTTGATAATAGGACAGTACACAAGTCCCTGTAATCACTTTGAAGATAGCACTTAAAATGCAGCATCAAAATCTTTTTTTTTTTCACATTGAGAGACCTGAAGAAGCATATCACTGCAACCCTGCAGATAGGAGCAGCCTCCGTCATTCAGTAAACAGCATGTGCTTTCCGGTCCTCTCACACGTCAATAGCTATAAAATGCAGTGCTGTAATACTTAAGTATACACATAAATTACAATAGCCGCTTTGCACAAGCAGCCACTAAGCCCGTGGTCAACGAATACACAGAAAACAAGCTGCTTTTATTTCAAAAGACCATTCCTGAAAAACAAGCAGAGCTGCAGTGTACCAACACAGACAGGACCAGTAGTATCCGCACGTCCGAGGCCTCCGAGAGCTACAGGTCAGGGGCCACAGTCTACAAATCCTACTCACCAGTCTTTGGATCATTACAAAGTTATTAAGGCCACTGCACACTTTGAAAAGACAGCTATTGCCAGCCTTTCACATAGTCTTTTATTACAGCCACATCGTTTTAAGGGACTAACTTAACCACAACTTGCTTCAGGAATTCACACTACTCCATTGCCACTGAAAAGAGCCAGTCCAGAGACCATTGCAGAAGAGAAAAAGCTCCCTCCGAATGTGTTACCACTGTGTTATTTCTGCACCTGTCAGCACAGGGTGGTGACCCTCTCCATAAGTGCACAGACCCTTCTGGATATATCGGTATGCTGGTCTGTAACTTTCTCTATCCTGACGTGTATAAGCACAGACAGGACATTCAGGCCACCAGTATGACAAGTCCACAGCTCTTTCTCTCTCTCTCTCTCTCTCTCCCATCATGTGTATCTCTCTTGTCCCTCTACATGTGTGGCCTCGCTATTCAGGCCACCAGTATGACAAGTCCACAGCTCTCTCTCTCTCTCTCTCTCTCTCTCCCATCATGTGTATCTCTCTTGTCCCTCTACATGTGTGGCCGCGCTATTCTGGGCACCAGAATGATGGGCCCGTGAGGCTGCATGGCGGCGGCCGCTGGGAGCATGTGCTGGGCCATGTGGTGTACACCCGGCACCAAGCCGTGGAGCTGGGCAGCGTGGGCCGGCTGGAGCTGGGCCGCTTGTACCTGAGCCGCCTGGGCGTGGGCGGCCTGCACCTGAGCTGCCTGTACCTGGGCAGCTTGGGCCTGTGCTGCCTGCGCCTGGGCCTGGGCCTGCGCCTGTGCCTGAGCTTGAGCTTGAGCCTGGGCCTGAGCCTGGGCCTGGGCCTGTGCTTGTGCCTGAGCCTGAGCAGCCATCATGTGGGTCACGTACTGGGTGCCGGACACTGGCAGACCGTGGTGGGCTGCCATCTGGTGGATGAAAACAGTATTACAATCAGGCGATCGGGACAACTCAAGAGGGAGATTGAAATCACATGGGACACACACAGAGACGAAAAATAAGAGAGAGATAAAGAAAGAAGGGGAGAATGAGAGACGAAGAGCTAACCATTTGAACGTCTAACCCACTCCAGAAGGCATTCTTTTTAGTTAGAAAGGCCTGTCCAATTTCAAACAAGACATCACGGTTCTGAATCTATGACATAAATGTATTTGTATCCATATCACATTGATTATCAAAACTTTCGACATAGCCACCACTACTTTTTTTACAGCTATTTCTAGATTCAATACAGATGCTATGGGTACGGTACTGTATTGCCAAAAAAAAAAGTTCCTTGTAAATAATCTACAACCACCTCCCAATCCCATCAATCCTGCCTGTTAGGAAAAACTCCAGTCAGCTCTTCCCAATGTGAGAAGCAAACAAAAGTTAAACGAGTTAAAGATGGGTTGTTTTTTTACAAGTGTTTTACGGCGCTCGCAACTGCATAAGGTCATATGAGCACGCAGGACACACTTAACTTTTTCAGTTGGTTGGAAATTTTGGATTTTGCCTGGGTGGCAG
This sequence comes from Aplysia californica, assembly GCF_000002075.1. Classification (NCBI taxonomy): domain Eukaryota; kingdom Metazoa; phylum Mollusca; class Gastropoda; order Aplysiida; family Aplysiidae; genus Aplysia; species Aplysia californica. The sequence continues at coordinate 100,216 of NW_004798393.1, forward strand.
CCGAAGCCTACTCTAATCGATTTTAGACCACCAAGGGATCTTTAACGTGTGCAACTAGCACACAAGCTCTCCGAGATTTTTCGCCCATGTTCGAGAAGGCTAGGTGAAGATCTTTCATACCAGAAGATAAGGGGTGTGGTTGAAAGACAGCAGTAAGGAGTCGAGGAGTAGCTGTAGAAAGGCAGCAGAAACAGTCAGGAGACCAGAGGAGGGGGCAAAGGAGGTGAGGAGGAGATGGTAGAAAGAGGAGACAAAAGCAGACGACAGAACATTGCGAGAGAGGAGGAAAGGAGGTGAAAGGTCACAATTTTTTAGAAAAACATTTCTCCGCCCCTATCGGATTCGCACCTTTGAATGAGAGCACCCCCCCCCCCCCCCCCCCCCCCCCAAAGTTCAATTTCGCCTTAAACGTTAGTCACGAAAGGACTTCGTTGAGCAATAAAAAGCATATAGACAAACAAACAATCATTAAGTGCAGAGAAGGACTAAAACAGACAGTTGGACAGACAGAAATATTACCTAAAAGTGACACCCTCCAACCACAATCAAAACTAATTCAAAGTGCAGTTTTTAAAAAATATACAAAAACCAAGAAAGAGGGGAACAAAACAAATTTGACAACAACTGCTTCCCCCTCCACCCCCTTCCCTTTCCTCTAGTGATGAGCAGCCCCTGTGTAGTCCCTCACCTGTAAAGGGTGTGCTGCAGCGTGCACGCCCCCGCCGGCCATCAACATATGATGCTGCTGTACGTGAGCCGGAGAAGCCGCCATGGCCTGGGGCACAGCAATCATGGGAGCGCCTGCCTGGAGGGGCATAGAGGAAGGCGTGGCGTACGCCATTTGACCGTTGGGCAGCTGCACCAGCTGAGGTTGATTACTAGCGGTTGCCGCAGCAGCCAGATGGTGGTGATGAGCAGCAGCGTGCGGGTGAGCGGCGTGCAGAGCCGGGTGCGAGGCGTGGACCAGCTGCGCCGCAGACACCAAACCGTAGGGGGAGGGCGAGGCGGCCACCGCCTGCTGCTGGATTATCACAGCTGGCTGTTGAACCAGCGGAGACTGGGCCGAGGGCATAAGGATAGTACCGCCCTCCTCTACTGCCACTTCCTCTGCCCCCTGAGCGGCCAGCAGGGCCGCCTCCTCCATCTCCTTCTGCTCAGCCGCCAGCTTGGCCTCATCCTCTTTCTTTTTGGCTGCTTCCTCGTCCTCGTCACTGCTCTCTGGCTCTCCCTTGGCCTGGTGCTCCTGACGACGGAGTTGCTTCTTGGCATGCTTCTCTGCTTTCTCCTGAAACCCACATGTTTTTTTGTTTTAGTAGAGGTTTAACGGCGCTCACAACTGCATAAGGTCATATGAGCGCGAAGGGGTGGATGTCAACAGAAAAGTCCTTACAGGGAATCGGACTTACTCTGCTCACCTCTCTAGCTTCAACAGCACATTGTCTGCTTCGACTATCAAGGCACCCCAGAAATAGCGGGTCACCAGAGTGTGACAAAAACACAAAAGAAGTAGAGGGAAAATGACGATAGTAAGGATTAGGAAAGAAAAAGCAGCAGTTCCCTGTTGCAGTTCAGGCACAGTTATGAGCACGACATTGTTGGATCAGCCCATTTACAATACTACTGTGCATTAGAACGAGAAATGTCCCCCCTTTGGGAATGGCCTAAAGACGCTTCAGTCAGGGGCACCGCCCCCGAGGGGTTGAAACCCACAACAGCAGATGGCTTTACTTGAGACAGGAAAACACCACACACAATGCTTTTGCTTTAAAAGATCTTCAGACAAAAATATCTCCAGACAATAAACAACCATAATACTTGCTGTGTTCTACCTGGCAAAAGTAAAACAGCACCTCAAACATACTATGAAACACTCTGGGAAATTTACTATTCTGTACAAGCAATGCATGCTACAAAAACCAACACATCTGAAAGGTGGAATGTTAACCTGGCCCTTAACAAAATCTCAAATTGTTCCATAAATCAAACTTGTTCCACTTAATAGACTAAGAAGCAAACATGTGACTTGTCACATGCTTCAGCAAGAGCCCCATCCAATCCAGTGACAATAGGCAAGTCAAAAGATCAATGACTGGGAGCAAGACTCAAATGTCACTTTGCGATTTGATGTCTGTCCCGAGTCTTGTGCCCCAGCCATCAAGATGTCTATGTGCCTCTCCTTGTAGTGTGAACAACCCATCCAGCAAAGTTAAAGTCAAGTTGACCACCCGTACTTTAAAAGTGTTTTAACTTGTGTCACGTTTGGGTTGACGCTCTGCCAGCTTGATTTGATCAACAATAATTATCATTTCAAATTGATGTGTGTGCCTTTATCCTTTGTTAGAAAATGTTTATGCCTTCCATTTTATACTCTTCAAATGTGATTCATGATTGGATAACAATCATTTATTACCAGTCTAAACCATCGACAAACTGAAATGAGGAAATACATTCTCCGGAAAGTGGAAAATTGTTTTTAAAATCGTTATTGGACTTTTTAAAAGTACATTTTCACACACAATCCTCATAATCACCAGAATAACAAAACAAGTTGCAGAATATGAATCCCTATTCAATTCCCTACAATTCACACACTATGTTGCAGGTTTATGTCTGCAATTTACATGTCTCGATCATACACTTGGCTGTGTCAGAGCTCTGAATGAGAAAAAATCAATTACCAAGCAAAGATTTTCAATAGCCCCACTCTCAAAAACACATATCCAGTTCTGGTATCATGAGACAGTATACTTAGATATATACTTACGCGCAACTGTCTGTACTGTTCCGCCTGTTCGGGCGGTATGAGCGGTGCCATGGGTTTGATCTCTGGCTTCTTCTCCTCCTCCTTCTTGGGCGGTGGAGGTGGCTGTGGCGTAGGGGGCTTGGGCGGGGGCAGGGGAGGGGGCTCCATGGACTCGGTGGGTTTCCCTGCACTGTCCGAGGAAGTGGTGGTGGTGGAGGCACCGCTGGAGGCCGAGGTAGTGCTGCCCGGTGGGGGGATGGCGAAGTTGGGAGGGGGCTGACTGAAATTGGGAACCGCGTTCCTGTAGTTAGGGGGCATGCCTGGTCGCTGGTGAGGGGGGTACATGCCGTGACGGGGAGGGGGGTACTGGCCGTCTCGTGACATGGGGCCAGACATAGGGGGTAGGGGACCCATGCGGGATCTGGTAGGCGGCCCTTGACCAGGCATGGGAGGGCCCATGCGCATCGGGGGGCCTACCCGCACTCTCGGGCCACCGGGACCCATTGGACCAGGAGGTCCCATCATGCCTGGGCGAGGAGGGCCTCGAGGTCCATGCATCCCTGGGGGACCTCTAGGTCCTGGGGGGCCTCGTGGGGGTCCTCTTGGGGGGCCTCTCATGCCTGGAGGTCCCATCGGCCCACCTGGACCCATGGGAGGTCTGGGGCCACGTGGACCCATAGGACCATTGGGTCCCATTCTGGGTGGAGGTCCCATGCCAGGGCGGGGAGGTCCAAAACGGGGGTCATGAGGCGGGAACATCCGGGGCGGGGGCCCGCGGTAGCCAGGCGGCGGTGGTCCCCTTGGGTGATGCATGCTGGGCAGGTGAGGTCCCGGGTGCCTGAGTGGGGGGTGGTGGTAGGGGTCATGGCCGTAGTCGTAGTCCTCTTGGGCGTCCTCGTAGCCTTGCTCATACTCCCCAGAGCCGTCAAACTCAAAGCTCTCGTAGCCCGTGTCCTCGCAAAAGGATGGGTCGTGGGCAGACTGGTACATGTGGCTGTAGTTCTGGCCATCGTAGGCAGCGGGGTCCCCCCCGTGGTGCAGGCCCATCATCTCCCCGAGGTGCTCCCCGGCCATGAGCGGCTGGGGCTGGGGGAGGCCACTGGTCCCCTCTGAGCCAGGCACAGCCGCGGCAGCAGCTGAGGCCACAGCAGGAGTAGCACTCGACGTGCTGGCCACCTTGTCCTCGGCCACAGTGCTGGCAGGGCCCACACCCGCCGAGGTGCTGGTGGTTGTCGTAGCGCTCCCAGCACCCGCCCCATCTTTCCCCTCAGCTTTCGTCTTGTCGCCGGCAGTGGGCAGTGGGATATCTATGAGCCCCGCCTGGTCTTTCTTCTCCCCCTCGGCCTGAGTAGTGGCCGCAGCAGCGGGAGGCTCCTTACCCGGTAGAGGTATATCGTCAGGTGGGTTCCCTCCGCTGCCCTTTCCCGGTCCAGTACTTCCTGTGACGGGAGCCACCGTGATGGTGGTGACAGAAGCCGGCAGGACGGGCGACTTGATCCTCTTCCTCAGCTTGTGGTGGCGTCGCGAGCTGGGACTGCGCGAGTCGCTGCTCCTCCTTACACGGGCCCTGGAGCGAGAACGGGTGTAGCTGCGCGACCTGCTGTAGGAGCGGCTGCGCGAGCGGCTGGAGGAGGACCTGCTGCTGTAGCTATGGCTGCGTCGTCGGCTGGAGGAGGAGCGGCGTCGGTGGTGGTGGCGGTAGCGGGAGCGGCTGCGGCTGTAACTGCGGGACGAGCGGCTGTGAGAGCGAGACTGGGACGAGGACCCGTCGCTGTACCGAGAGTCGTCCGAGTAGCTACGGTACGAGCCTGAGGAATACGGTGATCGGGAGCGAGATCTGGACCGGGAGGTGAGATCCGAGGAGCTATATGACCTCCGGCTGCTGCGCTTATGACTTCTCGAGTCCCTCTGCGACTTGGAATTGGATCCCTCTTTGCTGGCCGCATCTGCTGCATGAGAATCGGCCTTGTCATTCTTGGACTTGCTCTGCTCGGGTCCGTTACTATTCTGGTGTGCATGGCTCTGTGGGCCCTGCTGCTGTCCGCTGTGTTTGGTTGGTGGAGCGCCCAGTAAACTGTTGGGAGCAAGCAACGTCTTCCCCAATGGGATCTTGCCGTTAACGAGCTTCGCTTCTTTCCTTTCAGATTTGTCCTCGTCGGAGAGGGCTGCCGGCCCATTGGGAGTGAGAGTCTTGGTGAGTACATCCTCAGCCTCGCTGTCACTGGTGTCCCATTTACTCTTGGTCCCCTCCACCTCCTCCTTCTTCTCATACAGACCTTCCATCTTGCTCCACGTGTCTTCCTGAACCTCAATCTTTTCCAATTTCCCTGTCTTGGACGGGGTAACCCCCTCACCCCCAGACAAGCTCGACAGACGCTTACGATTCACTGACACTTCCCCGTTCACCAGTTTCCCCTCTTGTGTTTCTTCTGTTTTAATACTACCAACATCTTTGAGGATTAAATCTTTGGTTTGAGCTTTCAGGGAGTCCCCAGCTTTCTTTTCCTGGTCCAGGGACTTCCGGTGGGTCTTGAACGTGATGTTCAAATCATCTTTGCTTGTGACTTCTAGTTTAACAGCTGTGTCTGTGAGGGAAGTCTCATGACCAGAACTTCGCCGATGTCTTTTCTTAGACCTGCGGAATCGCTTGATCTTTGGCTCTCCAGTGGGCTCTCGCTCCGTTTCTGAGGCAACCTGTGTCTCCTCTTCATCATTGTAGTCAATCTTCACTTTGGGTTCCTTGGCATTTACATAGTCTACCGCCCCTTCACCTTTGGTACCCGCTGCTTTCCCCTTGTCCGAGCGGGAGGAGCCTGGACGACGGTGCTTTCGCTTGTGTTTCTTCACATGTTTACGGGAACTATGACCTTTACTTTTCTCCTTCTCTCCATTCTGCAAACCCTCTTTCTCTCCTTCCTTTTCTTCTCCTTCCTTGCTCCCATCAGGAGCAGTTTCACCTTTCTTGCTGTGACTTCGCTTCCGCTTCACTTTCTTTTTGTCTTTTTTCTCAACGCCACCCTCACCTTCAACTTCTTTCCCTTCTTCTCCTCCTTCAGCATTCTCCTTTTTACTCTTGTGCCTTCTCTTCCTCCGCTTTTTCTTCTTTTTCTTCTCCCCAGTCTTCTCCTGTTGGGACTGTTCTCCAGCCTCCGCAGCACCCTCAGGCTTTTCCTCGCCTTCCTTTTCTCCAGGCTTCCCGTCTTCTTTACGTTTCGATCCCTTCTTCCTCTTTCTCTTCTTGTGGGAGTGTTTCCTCCTGGCCTTGCCAGCTTTGTCCGACTTGGCCGCCTCCTGTTTCTCCTTCTCCTCCACAGGCTTCACAGCGCTGGCCCCTGCAGACTCAGCAGTCTCCTCCTGGCTACCTCCCACCTTACAGATGTCTTTGAAATTGAACTGTAGAGGATTGCAGCTGTAGTGAATGGATGGGAGGGACTTTGTGTACTTGATCGTTTCTACAGGCCAGTCAATTTCATTGTGTGGCTCTTTGGCCAGTTTGACTTTGACAAAGGTCTCCAGCAGGCGAGGGTTCCCACTGCTGGCACTGCTAGACTCTGCACCAGGCATTGCCGCAGATGGTGCAGCGGTGGACGATGACGAGGGCAACTCTTCACTGGCCACACCGGCATCACCAGCCCTAAAGAGGACAGCAGAGACAATCTTTGAGTTGGAATTTTGCGTTACATTACAAAAATCAATGTTTATATATGTCAGAGTCGAAGACATATCCCATACCCATTACAGTTTAAGAATGAGACGTACCAAGATATGTATATATATATAAGACTACAATGTACCGAGCTAAGTTCACAACTTTAAAAAAATAAAAAGGACCTTGCAAAGTTCATGACTAAAACATACCCAGCCAAGTTCATGACTCGTTTCTCCTCCTCGATGCTATCCATGAGTGTAAGAGGTCTGGGCGGTGGCTCCTCGGCTGTTTCTGGCTCCTCCTGGTTGAAGGCTGATGTGACAGATATTTTACTGGTGGTTTTACTGAAGGAGAAGCACACATTGCTCTTGCCCAACTCCATGCTGACTTCCTTGGCGCTGAAATAACACGAGGCACAAGGGAAACTAGAAACACAACCGCAAGAAATAGGAACGTGCGTCACGCATAAAACCTTTATTTTTATAGTAGAAACAAGAAGAAACAGTTCAACCATTACCAATGTGCGGCACTTGCAATATATGTTGCATTAGGGTTGGTGTAGTATTCAGGGGCAGGCAAATTGCCTGTTTTTAAAGTTCTATGTTTATACAAATCAATCAAAACCAAAAGCATACACAAAGCAAAAAGTCCATCTTCACACCATATCGAGACCTAATACCTACATGAAAGCTAAAATCGTTAAACAATCCACTACACTTTCACAAAATGTCTTAGTTCCTTTACAACAGACACTAAGATGGAAAAAAGCAAAAGAAGTTCGATAGAAATCTTTGCCAGTTAGAAAACAACTTCACAAATCAATCACGGCATTTTAAATTCACAACACAAAGGAACATCAAATTAAGACAACCCTGAAGGATATTACTTAAGCAATAAATATAATAAAATGACTGCCCCTAGGGTTATACAGTCCCACACATATATACTGCTGTCAATGAACCCAATCTAAAACCACAAAAACCAAAAAATGAACCTTTTGCCTTGTGGGGGTGGCTCAGTCGGCAACAGAATGTCATTGAGATCTTCAACAATGTTCTGAAAGGAGAGAACATGAACTCATTGTAGGAAAAACATAAGTCTCATGCTGCAGAGAGGAGTCTGTGTGACAGACAAGAGGGTCTTGTATTCTTACACTACATCTACTGAGAACACTGACTATCTCTCATGAAATTGAATGTCTGTAAGAAACACAGGAATGAGGAATGCTGCAAAATCCTGCAGACAATCTTTTCTTTATAAGGCTCAGATACAGCAAATAAGACAATATGCAGAACAAAATCTAAATTATAGTCACTAGTCTACAAAGTCTAAATAGTGTATATATCATTCTGGCTTATTGAAAAATTACTCATGCAAAAATAAATTTGCATGAGCAGACGCAGACTGAAGCGCCGGCTTACCGTATCTTCCATGCGACTGTCTGAGGCCAAAACTTTGGGGCTCCCAGGGGGAAGAGGAACATCTTCTGTCTTGATGGGTGGGGGGATCTGGATCTCCGACATGTCCATCTAGCAGAGCAAGCACATAACCAACAAGATTAGAACAACTTTTCTAGACATTAAAAAATGCTTGAAAAACCTTAAAAAAACCTGCTAATGACCAATATAAATATCCGATATTTCTTTTACATTATAATATATGCCACACAGACTCTAGAAGTAGGCATGGTATTATAACGGTAAGATGCAAGCAACCATACACACAAAAAACATTTTACTGCACTCGACAGTCTGCCTTTTTTGGGAGCAAACTTCTCAATTCCACTCGACAAATCCTATAAAACACAATCTTATTTAGATAGCTGAATTTCACATTACTCAAAAATTTCTTCCTCCAGAGCGATTGCATAATAGCATAATAAAAATCTATAATCTTCGTTGAAATAGGAATAATGTACTTATTACAGACGCAAACTACCAAAAGTATCTCAATTATACAGCAAATAACTGACGGCAACCGATGCCCCCCCCCCCCCCCCCCCCCCATACATGCAAGCAGGGCTTAGTTGAAAGCACCTCTGACAAGTTGAGTCCTGCATATTTACCTGGTGCAAAGCTGACTCGGCAAACTGAGCCCCAGGCAGTGGTACTGATGAAACATCTAGTGGTTTGTCTTCCTTTGCCCCTGTCTGGCTAGACGAGGATGATTGTGTAGCAGATGAAGACGATGACGTTGATGATGAAGGAGCAGTGGACACAGGCAAATCCTTTGAGGCTCTGTCCGATTTGCTTGGTGTCGAAGGCTTCGTAACCTGAAACATTGAATACGAAACCAGTACAGTCAAACCTGCTAGAACAAACAACTGTCCAAGACAAGCACAAGAACAAATAGTAACTTCCCACTCCCTCACCCCCTCCCTTACGTTAATTCTACATTATAACAACACTGTCCAAGCCAACCACCTGTCTAAGATGACAACTTTCCCCCCTCAACAATGGGTGGTCATTTTAGACAGGTTTGGTTGTATCTGAGAACAAGTTCTGAGCATACTTACGAAATTTTCCTCTGTCCATAAAGCCCTCTCGTAACAATGCTGGGTGAATAAAGAATTTAAAATGGTACACTCTTCTGCTAGCTGAAACACACTTCAACAAACAAGTAAAAGTTCCAAACAAAATAAAAAAGTAGAACATATATAGAGCCGGAAGAGAAGAGTTCCTCCCTGACCTGGAAGCCATGACTCTCTCCCACCCTGCATCATATTCTGACCCCTGGCGCGAGCACATACCTCTGAGGCAGGGGAAGCCTTCACCACAGACTCCGTTGACTTGGTGGTGGAGCCCAGCTTGGCAGCCTGAGACCTGGTCATTGACCTCGTCGGGGTCTTCACCGTGGTCGTGGGAGTCTTGATGGTTATCTTGGCCTCCGACTTGGAGGAGCCCTGCAAAAAAAAAATTTAATAAATTAAAAAAATAATAGCAAATATAACTACTCAACAAAAAAATAACGGACATTGTGAGGATTCATGGGTTACTTTACTTTTACTTCACTTTTCCGATCCAGCGGCCATTTGGGTTCTAGCCCTTCGGTCTGTCGATATGGCAAAGAATTTGCAGGTTTGAATTCATGGGTTAAATCAATAAACATTGTCTTGTTCTAATGACATCACCAAAGAAGTGAAAGAATTAGCAGCAGCATATAGCTAGTCAAAATTATAATGGCCACATTTTGTCAGGAAATATTCACTCTTTTTATCCTGGCCGTACCCCCCACGGACTCTGTATCCGTCCTGGGGCAGCCGCGCCGTAAGAGTTGGAATCCAGGGTGTATATTTCAAAGTGCTGTATTTCTTACATTTACTCTCAAGTTTTTAGGAAATTTGGCAGTTATGTCAGAAATTGAATGTAGTTTTGGTAAATGTAAGTCGTTAGGAATTACAGCAATTGCACATGTAGATTTTGAGGTGTATTCCACCCTCCAACTTCACCCTGATTGCCATGCCCAAGATGTCCCTTTGGATTTATCGATCTAGCCCTACCCTTCACTACTGCGCGAATTCCAATACTGATCCCTTCACCATGATCTGAATCGCTATTGGATGAATCTAGTTCCTGTTCGTTATCCACAACGAAATTTACAGCACTTGATTCAGAGTCACTTTCATCAAATTAGTCTCACTCCCCCTCACAACTGAGCGCCACCTCAAAAAATTCCTTCGTTGTTCGTGAACGTGCGTTTTCGAGACATCTTCAAGTTTCGTCACCCATCCAAAACAAAGAAACCGCGGTTCATTGGAAAATTTTAATATTCAGACAGAGCTAGCATCGCTGAATTAGCATATCTTGGTAATTAGAAGCAGAACTATCTGTTCGATGTGACCGTATAGCTGTTCCGAGTTTACTCGTAGCCCGGACTAGTCCTCGTTACGAGTATACTCGTAACCCGGATAAAGAGTTAAAGCAACAGTTACATGAAAAAAAGTTGCAGGATCAGAACATGCACTAAATGATACTCTCCAAAAAGTGGCCCATTTATTCGAAGCAGCAAGATTATTACATTTTTTGTCATAATATGTTCTCACGTTTAAAATGTAAACCATTATTCCCAATACCGCCCAATCACAAAATCTTCAAAATAAGCAACCTATTCTACAGTTGGCAAGGTATCACCAGAGCCAAAATGAAGACCAGACATCAGAGCCCCTACCTTAGCAGGTGAGTGCACTTTTGATTGCACAGCTTTCAAGGCATTAGTCTTGGTGGGTGTAGAGCTTTTCCCAGCACTAGAGGATTCCGACCCAGAGGTTCCGGCACTTGCGCCATCCGTCAGGTCAACGCTAGGGCCAGCTCCAGCAGACGTCGCCTCCATGTCCGTCTCCTTGGCCACGGGCTTGTTGTCAGCAGCTGGGCTGGAATTGGCTTCCTCTGAAGATGTCGGCGTCTCCACGACACCATCCTTCTGCTCGCTCGCTCCACTGGTCTGCAGCAGCGGCACAGCAAAGGAAAAATAAGATTATTTTGAAAGGAAAAGAGCAAGACAGACATGAACAACAGAAAGATAGACAATAAGTAAGAGGACCTACCGGTGGTGCCCTTCAACCACCCTATAAAAGATTTCAAGAAAGATACCTTTCTAAACAAATTATTCCTCTTGCTTTCTTCATCTTGCCAGTAGCAACTGCGACCTTTCTTGCTCAGATCAAGTTTGCATCTTGTGTTGCCTTTTAGTGACACTTTTACAGAAACAGAAGAACCAACAGTGTTTACTTCAATGTTATTTACTCTGGATAATCTGTATCCCCCCCCGACAGAAAACTACAAGGGACTCTTACCGATGCATTTCCAGCAGCCGCAGTCTCAGGGCTGGTGTTGGCGCTGCCGTTTTTGAGAGGCCCAGCCACACTCCCTCCTTTTCCTGTGAGGAAGGGAAGCAACACCATATGACCACCTTATGTATGGACTAAGAGAGCCACAAAGCACAAGGGAAGAATGAATAAATCATCCACTGTCTCCACTGGGTTTCATGACAACATGGGAGGTGTTTCCTCTTTAGGATGGAATGAATACACGCAAAAATAAAATATGAATGTCCAAAAAGAATTTCAAAGACCATAATTTTCAGTAAGACTTATACAACAACGCAAACTTTTAGACCAAAACAAACAAAAAAACTCTCCAGTAAAAAAGCTTATTCGAAAACCACGAAGAGTGACTAAAGCTGAGCCGTTTTTATTAGCTGAAAAATCATTAGGTGCTTTAACATCATGTAAAATAGATTTAGGTAACATAAAAGAGACACGCTTGGCGTCGTACAAGAGCCTCTGAGAGAGTCCAGTTAGAGAGTCAGATTCGACCACCTGGTGCTCCTCAATATCAGCCACATAATCATAACATGACAATTCAAGACATTCTACTGTGGAGCCATCAACCCATTATAACAATAACTAGGGAAATTTCTGTTTATTTTGAAAGTGATCTACACAAATACTGACTCCTAGCACTACTCAATATCACAAGGTCAGTAGTGAGGGTTACACATCTAGAATTTCCATGAAAATAGAATCTTTCTTTTTATCAAACTATATAAATGTTGATTAACAGAAACTCCAAAGGTCTCTCTTGGCAAAATTCGTTACTGTAGATTCCAAACAATCTTTTTTTCTTCAGCTCACATTCTGTGAAATCCTAAGGTGCAACGTTCAATAGATCAGGCAAAGTTTAACTTAACATAAAAAAAACTATACAGTAACTTCAAATAAACAAAATCTGCTAGGTCAGCAGATCAAGATCTGTGCAACAGATACAAACGGTAAAAAAAAAATTTCACGAAGCAAGCTACATGACAATTGTGTGCTGGGAGACTAGTGCTTGTAGTATGAAGTAAACCCACACCATCACAGGCGAGCAGAGAGGGGAAAAAAGGGGGGAAGGGGAGAGGGGATAAAGAGAACAATATTCAATCCTCTCTCTGTGGCTTAGTCAGACTACACTATTGCTCCAGTACATATTTACAGTTGCTTACTGGCATAAAATGAATGGATCAGAGAAGCTCTCCAGTTACATTTTAGTTTCAATGTTCCTGCTGTTTACTTTGCAGAGCGTTTAAGATATAGTACCATGTTTAATTTTATTTCATCTAGAATCCCTTCAAGAATTATCTCTCCTTTTTTTTTTTACAGATATGGAATGGGTATAATATTGTAAGTAATTAAAGAGATGATTTTGGAACAAACCAAACAGAAATTGTTTTTTTAATCCAGAAAACTGTGATACTCGATGAAATGAAAGGTCACTACAATACAATGGCTCACACTATGATGATCCTTGTTGGAGTTAGACTGCAAACACACACAGATAGGTACAGGGAGAGGAGAAAAAAAAATGATAAAAAAGCTTCTTGCGTACACTGGGCAATTGTTGTGGGAATTCTTTTTCTGATAATGCTTGCCTTACGCAGCCAGTTTTACCTACAACAACAATAGCTTAAAGAAAAAGACTACAGCCATTTTCAGTTCTAAGTATGCAGAATCTGAGAAGTGATCTCTGGGAAAATGTATGAATGAGAGAGTGGCCAAGCAGTCTCACTATCACAGGAAATTAATGTTGCAGGATACAATACAGTTTGAGTACAACGCAGTCAGCCATTGTTAGGAAAATAGAGACCAGGCACAATAGCATGTCAAAGACAAAGAAATGCTTGTCAATAAATAACCCTGTCCAAGAATAAATCAAACCTCAGCTCTGTACCAATGTGGGAACAGGATTCATTGCCTCAACAAATTTATTAGCCATTTAATGCGGCATCGAGAATTTATCACTACCATTACAAAACTTCCCTTTCTACGAAAGTCGTAAAAGTTCTGTAGTAAATCTATTTTCTAATTGGAGATTAAGCAAGGGTGGTTTTTTTTTTTAATAAGACTAAGACTGATATGTATTGCATTTCCCATGATGACCTGAGTTGGAATGTATGACCATGGGATTGTGTGCATGAGTGTGTGTGTATGTTTGTGTGCCTGTGTGGGTATTTGTGTGCATGTGTGTATGTGTAGCCACTGATGCAGAAGGAGCCACTAGATGTCAACAAGAAGGCAGTAGCATTATTGCAGTGTTGCTTTACCAACACAACACAAATGAGTGGGGTTGGGGGTTAGTAACTGTCCTCCTCTGACAAAGATTGGGCAGGGAAACAATTAACTCTCAGAACCCGCAGTTACAATGTTTAAAGTTAAGGGACAATGGAAAGAGGGGTGTACAGCCAAGAAGAAAACAGGTCTCAAACCATTAATACTTTTTTTCTTTCTTTCTATGAAAATTTCTTTTCTCTTCGACAATTAGGAATTCTTAACTCAAAAACAAGTCTTTTTTTAAAAGAGTTACTGAACACTTTGAAGGACTTGCTCCACTGCAATGTCAGCACTGAGACTAGGGCGGGAAAGGAATAACTGGTGCTCTTCTTGCATGTAGCATTACTTGCTGTATCGGCTCGCTCTACGCAAACTATATTATGGTCATGGATTCACTTTCTCCTTGAAGAGCCCCCATACAGGTGACTGCCAAAAGCTGCCAATGTTTTGGGTTCAGAGAGCTAATGAGATGTGATGCAAACAAAAGAGCCTGATCTCAATGGGAAATAAATAAATGAGTGAACATGCATAAACTAGAGGCCATCTGATTCATCCACACAACTAATAAAAAAGAAAAACAAAAACAAACAAACAAAAAAAAAACAATCTACGAGCAAACTAATCATTAGCCATGAACAATGTACAAAAATGAGTTATTCACAAAATGAATGAAACATGAAAATGGGTGAGTGAATTGTACCCCGATATCCATTTCAAACACAAGTCCGTTCCAACAGTTCTAAAAGGGGGGAAAAAAAAGTATAGTTTACATGAAAAATAAGGAGAATGTCAAATACTGTGTTTGAAAAGAACACCAAGGAACAATGGGTGAGGGACTTGAGCCTCCCAACAAGGGTAGCTTCTCCAATGGTTTGATATCAGTTCCATCAGGGATCAGAACTCTCAGAGGTATGTTACAACAGCAGCAGAAGCCACACCACTACCATTACATTTAAACATCAGACTTGCACAGGACAAATTTCACCATTAAAAGGAACGGAAAAAATAGTCATGGTTTTGCTTTCAAAGTCATTTCTATGGGGGAGGGGGGGGAGGGGATGAGACAAACTTTGGTATTTCAAACTTTTTAAGAGCTGTTCTGATCCCAGATTTCACAGGTGTCCCCAAAAAAATAAAAATAAAAACAAATAAAAATGAGAGAAAGGGAAAGAGAGAGGTAAATAAAAGGAAGTGGCATACAAATGTACAAACTGATACCCTGTTAAGACATTCTGCAAGAGAGAGAGAGAGTCAGATGACAGGGCGAGAGGTGGGCATAGGAACCAAAACAAGCATGCTCAGAATTGCTGACTGTTTGTTATATATATATATAGTCTCAAACACAAGAGTCCACCTTAAAGCCACAAAGCATAATAATAATATTGCAAAAATCAGTTTGCCAGTGTCTGCTGGGCTAAGCATTCACTGAGTGACAAAATATGCGAGAAGCAAGTCCTCCATGCCGTGACAATAGTAATTTACACAACTCCACAGGCAAAAACTGTATGAGACCTCACTCTGATTCCAACTGGACTCAAGATGGCTCCACACTGACAACAACAATGGACATAGACACACATGATAGCTCACAGGTGTACAGGATATAATGATGAAACAAAGCCAGAGATTGGTACAAGTAGAACACCACCCGGACAAGCCATCCAAACAAGCACCAAGCTCACATTCCACCAAACTTCTTGGCCAGTATTAAGGTCAGAAGCTATTGGTTTTACTTCCCCCTCATGTCTACTAACGCTTTCTTCATCTTAATTCACATTGTACGTGGAAACACAAGTCTTTCCAGTCTTCCTGACTTCTTTTTCACGGTGTAGTAACAAAAGAGCAGTTAAAGTGTTTCAATTAAGACAACAACATATCTTAAGCCAGATTTACTAAGTTCATTTTCAGTACAAAGGACAAGTCATAGTACTGATCAGTAGAATGAACACAGCAACAACAACAACAACAACAACAACAACAACAACAACAACAGGAACTGCATCAAAGTCAAGGAAGGGGAAAACTGGGAGCATCACACAATACAAATCTTTATCATAAATGATCTCGTAACCCAACACAAAAATGTCAATATCCATTAAAACATAGAATGTTTTAGTCCCATCTTAGCACATCACCCTCCTTTTTTAAATGTCATAACCAAAACAGTTATCTTTTTTTTTTTTATCTTGGAGCTGTGAAAAAAAAAAATCAAGAGTCAAGCACAGGAGCCTCTAAATTGAAAGGAAAAAAATCTTTACCATTATGATTATTATCAATCATTTCTACACTTTGTGTTTAAAATTTCAAACTTTTCGTCAGGGAATAAAAAGCAATTAATTTTTTTACAATAGGACATTATAAACCATCACTGCTTGAACAAAAAGAGATATAAACAAGAGCAACCCAATTAGTGCACAAAGAACTTACACGCTGATTCTCTCAACAATCTGTAAAAACGATTCAAGATATCAAGTATTTCCATTAATTCTTCAACCCGTATCATCACGAATCCAGTAAACAAGAATCATGCACGACTCAGTGGAACATTATATCAATTTGGATTGATTTATTCTTTTCAAATCTTTAACTTAATTGTAATTTATGGTAAGAAAACATTTAATTCCATAAATTTAGTCCATCTATTCAACTTTCACAAAATTCCAAAAGAGACATTAACTCCCACTGTTGTATCACGCACAGCTTCAAAAACTGAGAGCAACCATTTTAACTATACGGGAGTAAAACTTGGTAATTTTAAGTATCTTTCAGGATGAAAAGTAAGATCATATGAGCAAATAACAGCTCCTTTTCAAAGCCATCCTCTTTTAAATGTCTATATATTTTGGGGGGGTGATAATTTCCCTGCAGCCAGGGTTTTTCTTTATAATAATGAACAAAAGAGTATGTAGAGTAACAAGCAGAAAAGTCAACCAAGAGGGGAAAACCAATACAACTACCTGATGTCCCCTCCAACCCAGCGTCTTACACGTCCTGACCATTAGCACAACACACAGAACACCAGTGACTCTGCTCATTAGTACAATACATGGTCTACACTACAGAAGCTCTTTGTTACAAACTGTCGTAAGGCGCCATGCAGCCCACTGTGACCAGCGAGCACTCACGAGAACACCCCAGAATGAATGAGAAAAAAACAGCCCAATGAAACGAGTGTAAAGGTTAGCCGGAGATGTAAACCACAACTAAAACTGCATAAAATACAAAACCACTCAAGCAGACAAACAAAGAAACAGGAGGAATTAGCTGATGTGATCTGTGTAAAGACAGGATTACTCAAGAAGGTTTAAGAAGAAAAGCAAAATATAGACATGGCTTTTGGGCAGGTGGCAACGGAGAAAAACTCGAAAATGGCAGGAGAGCTTAAATTGTGTACAAGCCAAGGGTAATATAAATTGGAAAAAGAAAAATCACATTACGGTCAAATTAATGATGATTAGTAGATGCCATGGTAGTAGTGGAAGCAGTAATAACCTGTGTCTCTGAACATACTAGGACAACACTGTAGATATTCCAACCATGCTGGCAGAACAACATGTGTGCAAGAGAGACAGAGATAGACAGAGGAGCCAAACAGGGCAACTGTCACATCCCCCCACCCCTCCGTTTGTTCCCAAGCACACTTACTGGTAATGAACACAACACTGACATACTAACTGGCTGCCCACCACAGAACATGGGTGGAGGGCTTTAAGCAGACAAAAACAGACACATTTTTTATCCAATGAGGAAGCGTATTCCTTCTGGTGTCCTGTCTATGTTTAACCAATTGAGAGAGCATGAATAACGCCCATACAGAACTATATAAACAATTAACGACAATTTTTCTCACCATCAGATCATTACAAGAATTAGAGCTGCATTCTTTCCACTATTATGATTTTATGCAGATAGTTTCTATTGCGTCTGAAGAAGAAAAAAGAATTAGCAAGCTTGTCTCCCTTGAGAGCTCTGACAACCAAATGGAAGTCAAATCTCCTATCTTTGCCCCGACCACGGGAGTGTAGAGAAAAGAAAGTCTACTAAACAAGACTGTCAACAACACAGCTACAAAGTTCCACAAGACACCTAGGAAACGTTGATGGTGATAGAAGCTAAGCCGCATACATCATTCTGTGCCTGTACAAATACTGAAAACTGTGGTGAGGTTAATGATGGAAACCTATCCCATGATCCACGAACATGCAATTACCTCTACTAGATGTTATGCACAGACAGCGTTACAAATACAATGGACTGCCACAAGGAAGGGAAATAAGCATTATCCAAGTCAATCCAAAGATGGAGGAAACTGGTTATAATCAGCATAGACCCCAACTTGGGGACAACCGTGTAAGCTACAAAGGTACTTTGGGGAAAAAAGAAATATGAAAGGCACAAAAATGCCATGTTTTGATTAACAAACACTGCTCAACAATCTGTTATCTTAAAGATCATAACACCATCTTCTGCTGAAAGTGGAAGGGCCTAAAGAGACTCATAAAGAGTCCCACAAAATTTCACTGTGTCTTGTGTGTTTTCTTTCTGTGAAAGACAAGAGCTCAGCAACTGCAGTTGGGGGGGGGGGGGGGGG